>NC_069132.1:15488884-15788884 GCF_026914265.1 Mya arenaria
GGACGAGAAGATCGGTTTATACATTGAGGTCGAAGTGGAGCGCAACAGTGCCCCCCCCCCCCATAAAAAAATCTCGGTCATCGGCTTTATTGAGATTTTGAATTGACAATTTAATAAAGTAGAGCGGTTCCTATGGATGGAAATAAATAAACTTTGTGTATCTTGTCTGTAAGCACATACTTATATGTCGGAAATTACCGATACCTTCAAGTTTAATAAACCTTTTTTTGTAATGCAGGTGGAAATATATCCATTTATGCTGATTGTTTTCCTTAAAGCTGCACTCTCACAGATTGAGCGTTTTGACAACTTTTTTATTTTTTGTCATGGAACTAGCCATTTTTTGCGACAATCCATGGAAACCAGTTATATAAGACTGCTGACAAAATATAAGATCGCAAATTTTAATATTTATGTTCAAAAATTGATATTTTATGCATTTTTCTAAACCCGTTAGTAACGGTTTAAGCCGTAAAACATTAATTTTCGAACGGAAATGTGGAAATCTGAGATCTGATTTTTTGCCAGTCGTCTTTTATCATTGGTTTGCAGATATTTACGCAAAAATTTGATCTTTCCAAGACAAAAAATAAAAAAGTTGTAAAATTGGCATATCTGTGAGAGTGCAGCTTTAATATTAGCGTCTTATACGGCAAGAAGTAGTTTCCATATGGCTTGCTATCTACACTTTCGGGATCTTTCATAAATTGCAAACAACTTCGAAAAACGATAGGAAATTGGAACGTGGGATTCGTTTTCTACAGAACTTAGTTTATGTGTGCGTTATTTTTTCATCTTTAGAATATAGACAGCGAATTCTTAAGGTACTTAACGGATGAAAATGATCATTAATGGCAAAAGCGTCGATAAGAAATTAGATAGGTTTGTACATATCGAAATATTTGAACAAAACACTTAATCTGCATGATTCTTCTCAGAAAATCAGACATTTGAGGGGTTTATATACGTAATGAAGTTTGAATTATTCCGGTCATCGACACAAACCGCGTTATATAACAGGGAGTATTAGAGCATTTTCATATCTTCATTTATAAAGTTTGAGTGTCATGATTAAGTGTTTGAAAGTATATGTTCGCAAATAAGATGACAGTATTTCACAAATTCGCAAACCAAGTCATTCGCTTGACAGAGGCTAGACAAAAACACAATATATAAATTCAAACACTCGTAAATGTCTGTTGATAATAATTCAGCAAATTACACAATCACCCGACTGCGTATAGTTTGCGAAATATTTCAGACACGAATTAAAATCGTAATTCGAGTATCATAATAATACAAGTTACAGGTACTGCGTTCTAGCTTCAACGGGCTGATAGATGAACCTAATGTCAATGACAACGTGTCGCATCACGAAATGTTGGTTCAAAGTTGCTACTGTACTAAAATGTCTACAGTTTACGTAAAAATTGAATTTTGGCCAAAATCCTGTGTTGCATTTACAAATACCAATATTAAATATGATCGAGTCGGTAACCCAAAATCGAAAAAAAGGAAAGTTTTAAGACGAGTTTTGGAAAGAAAACGCTCACATATTTCACTTAACGTGTGTTGTTCGTAATAATTGTAAAAGTAAACGGTTTGTCAGGAAAGGGTTGTCCTGTTTACCAAACTATTGAAGTCAAAGAATATTATTTTAATATATGTAGAAATATAACTTGCTCTGTCCTTGTCTGTTAATTGACAAGAGCTGTTAACCAGTGCGGTAACCGTGACGTCAAGACTTGGATTTGATTGAATACAGCATATATTTTAACGCATAGTCGGAAATAAGCTGGACAAGAGAATGACGTAATATATAGCATGTGCGTCTAATTTTGATCGATCATAATTAAGACCCTGGACAAATAGGGAAATATATCTTATTCAGGTGACGAATGCGGCTAAGACAACTGCATACTTCGTTTTAATACAAAGGTTCACAGTTAACGATGTAATTTCTTTGGAACAACTTTCTGGGATTTTCCTTTACTTGGAAAACGTGATTGTCTTGGGGCTTAATATAATCTCGTATAATGATTGTATTTTATATGTGAACTCTTCAAAACCGCTTAATTATCAAGGGTCTTCAATTCACATAGCCAAGAATAAGGCACCATACTGTTTGGAATTGCCTTTATCAAAACGCATCGCGAAGCTTCTTGTGCTTCAGCTTCTATAGACGTAAAGCTGTCTACATGTTTTAATTAAAGGGAAGAAACATAATAAAATGATAATCAAATGAAACAGGTAAATTCTAGGCTAGGGGATATTTACAGCAGTGGAGTACTACTGTTTAATGTATTTCTTGATGAAATTACCCCCTAGAGTGCTGACTGGGTCATTCTGTATGATTTAGACATTGTCCTTAAAGTAGATCACAGTGAACGTGAGTTTATCTTTACTGATAACGATATTTTGATATGTATGTAATGTGGTTGTTGAATGTGCGTACTTTGTCGTTTGTTAAGTTTGTCATTGTAGTTTTTATTTTTTGTATTCAGGCCAAAAGGATTTACACAAATTGGCCTAAGAGTATTTGCTCAAAGATAAAACATGTATGTCCTAACTTTAAGAAATTCAGGGAAGTTATGATCGTCATTTGTTCCTCCGACTTCCCCTCTGCGTTCACACTACGTACCGGTTCCAAGAATCTGATGCCATTTACACAAGAAGTGCATATTTGCATCGTATGAGGTTTTGATATTTGTAAAGTTATGTCAGTTTGATTTTCTTAGATATAAAATGATAATATTAACCATTTAAGTAATGATTAGAAGTCAGTGAAACACCATGATAAACCTCGTTAGTAAGAGTAGATTCGTCCTCACGTTCTGGTGGGGTTGTCTTTTCATTGCGTTATGTTCTTGTCCATTTTACATCATACTTTGCATGAAAACAAGTTAAACACCAGTCGTGTTCTACATGCTTCATTATATTATTTGTAACATTTATACAGTATACCACCAACGTTCAAAAACTTAAGTAATTGATTTTATAGAGTTTGGTATGTTGACATATGCATTTTTCGTAGATTGTACTATTTGAAAATAGTCTGTCGTAGCAATTAATTTCTGCATTTTAATGCAACTTTGTCAAAACTATTTATAACCAAGAACTACATTTTGTATCGTTATTCAAGTCTCTAGCTGAAGATTATCGTGGGTTTCTTGAGGTTTGGATGAACAGGCTAACTGATGCTGGTCTGTGACAATGTATATAGAGAAAGGGTGTTGAACGAAAAGATGTTCTTCAAACAAAGGAATATAATTTTTTTATATCATTTAGTTTAGGGTGTAGAACTAAGATGAATACTTTGAGGGTATTTTAAATGAAGTTCTTCATTGTAAATAAACAATGTTTTCACTGATAATCATAACTTGTCAAGATGTTTAGAATGTTCTACAATTATTATTTTTCTGGATATTTATAGAATTTGAAAAACATTTCCTTTGAATTGTTTAGAATATACCTGAACATTTTCATATAAGTTAATCCAATTCACAATGACCTAAAACATATTTTTGACACGTTCAACGTATGTATAAATCAATGATGAGATTATCCAAATTGAAACCACAGTTTTTAGAAGCTTCATTGTACCATTGTAAATATTTGGGTTAAACATATTTTATCGAGCAAAATTTATCAACATTTCAATACAAAGACATAATCAAATTTCAGGATTGACACGGTAGAAATAAACTAATAGAGTTCCTTTCCTTGTTATGATAAATTACAATTAGCATTTGAGGCGGATACTAGTGATGGAGTTATAATCATATTAATATACAAGCTCATATTAAATAATGTTTAAAATTTAGGCAATTGAATGATAGACGTTAAATGCAAAAACATTTATTGTAGAAAAAAAACAACTTTATTCTAAACTTATCAACTGTATTGAGGTAGAAAAAATATATATTATGAGAAAGAACGAAGAAGAAAAAAAGGAGAGGCAAAGTAAAAGATGTGTGAGTGTCGGTGGTTTGAGTCGATCACTGGCTTTCAAATCTTTTTGACAAATATATAAAAGATGAACTGCATCAAACAGCGTACTATTTTGCTCTTCAGTCAGTGTGTCATCACCATATATTTACATTCACACTTCATTCCTTAACGATGGTTGTTATTTATCATTTGCACTTTATTTCTGTATAAAGTGCAATGGCATTTCCCATCGATATCGCGTGCGTTTGTTCGATACTTCTGTCCTGTCATTGGGCGCAATAATACCAATGGGCGGGGCATATATACTACGGAACTATTTTTTTCAATGAAAACGTAGTAAAATTATTGGCAACATGCAAAACTGTAATCTGTAGTAAAGCAGTTAAAACAAAATAAGCAACGATAATTTGATTGATTTTAATGTAGATAATTTCATGATGGATGGAACAGTTGAAGAAACGTTTGTGTTTAAAAAGGCTGTAAAATGTCACGAAAATGCAAAAAACAGTTAGTTCAAAATAACCTCTGAAACGGGTGTTGTATGATGTCATGAGTGATGTCATTGAAAAAGTTTTACATTAAGCTCGATTCGGGCCGCAACATAACTCGGCAGCTGCATTTTGTTTCGACGCCACTTTTTTGCAGTGTTCATTTGTTTTGAAAGTGTTGTTTTTTCGAAAATTGACTGGATTACTGGGATTATTTACACACAATAACTATTGGGTAGTCATTTAATTACCTATACAGTCCTACATTAACCATTATTTGTTTTGATAACTAATTTAATCCTGAAACTTTTGTAAACATGTTCTTGATAAAATGTACAGCATCTTCAGCATCAGAGAAAAAATATTTAAAATTTCTTTGTTCATTGCATACGACGTAATGGAATCATGTCCATATAAGTCGTATGTTTTGAATAAAATCGACAGCAATAACTAAAGTTCGGAGGAGTAAGTCGTTTTAGACATAATTTAGTGCTTTGAATAGTCAAAACAACTGCAGAAAAAAATATTTAGTAAACACATCAACTTGCCAGGAAAAGACAACTCAGCAGAAAATATGTAAGCTATATGTGGTTTATTTCATGTTTTGGTATTTGTATGCAGCTACATTAAATATGCTAAAATATGTTTTTGTGCAAAAGTTTGCATCGTTGACCAACTTTTGGTCAGAAACCAGGTCGCTCAGCCTTCATTGTTATGATGCGGGCCCATGCGCATATGTAAAACAAAACACGGGGCATTAACGGCACGTGAATTTACTGAATATTGCACGTTTTCTACCGATAACGTTCAGGAATTTTTATACGTTTTATTACACCACGACAACGGACCGAAAACACATATTTTATGCAAAAATACGTATTTATAAAATTCTTGACCTTAAAAAGATAGAAAATAAACATATAAATAAGGAACTATTTTATCTGTGCATTCATTGTCGTATTAAATTAGGTTACGATAGCTGTTCTAATTTACCCACCGTTGAAAACAACGAGAGAAAGAAAAAAGAGAAAATACTCTTGAACAATCAATTTATTTTAGCAGAAATGTAGACTTAAATAAATGTAAATATAAGTATTAAAATTCGACATGTTGCATTTTTCTGGGGTATGGTATGCAATGGCGCAGTTCAAAATGCTGGTGGACTCCTTCGGACTCCACCCATTTTGAACAGCCCCGTTGCATAACATACCCCAATAAAATGCAACATGTCGAATGTTAATCCTTAAATAGTAAGCACCGGAGGGTAACCTCAGTTAGAGATTGAACAGTATTAAACATATTTTGCCTTTGTTCAGTAAAGAGAAGACAAATAAAGAGATAGTGGTATGTAGTCTCCTGTCTTCCACACATGCACAATGGTGAGGGAACAATATTTTTAGCAAAGAGATGGTGATTCAGGGAACTACAATCGTTGCGTAGGCGAGTGTGCAGGACATGAAGCCGGCGTTTCCCGTAATAAAATATTCTAAGTGTTTTGGGCTTATCAGAATGGAGGTATAATTTAAAACCATCGATATTGTTTATAGCCTTTGCGTCAACTGGAAGAGAATTTCATGCAGATATTGTAGAAGGAAGGAATGAATTTATATACAAAGATGTGGTTCGGAAACTAGACATATTGGATGAATTTCTAAGTGTTCTTGATGAAGCTTGTCCTACTGTCTGGGTAACCAAAACCGACAAGTAATCTGGCGTATAACCATTTTTCATTTTAAAGAAGAGAAGAAGTTTGTGTTTCTCGCGTCTAGTACTTAAAGTTTCCCAACCATATTCAATTTGTAGTAAATGCAGAGAAACAAGTCTAGTGCAACCAGTTACTATACGTGCACATTCGTTTTGTATTTTATCCAGTTCGTCTTTTTCGTATTGTGTACAATTATCCCAGGTAGCATCTACATACTCCAAGATAGGCCTAATAAAGGAAAGAAATATTACCTCCAGAGACCGCCTATCAAGTAGATAACGAAGACGTTTCATTATATTAACTCTGGACCAAGCTTTATCTTTGATGTAGTTAATATGAGCATACCAACTGCAATCATCAGAGAGAAAAATGCCAAGATGTTTGTGAGATTCAACAGAAAGAATAGCTGTGTCGAACATATTCACTGGTGGGTGAATGGGTTTATTTCTTTTACGAGGAAATATAAATAACATTGTAAATATTTGTAAATATTGTGTTTGTCCTCATGGGCCGTATGGCTTTTTGGATATGAAATAAATCTTCTTCATTTACACTACATTGCCTCAACTGCTATTAGAATGAAAGAAATACAGTTTGTTTCCATAACTTTACATATATAACCCCTTTGTAAAGCAATGATATCAAGAAACATATAGTATGGCCATTGAATAAGGACATGCATATAGGTTTGACCATCACCAGTCCAAATAGGAGAGATTCCATCACGAGCTTACAGTCTTCCATGCGGACCGGTATTAAGCAGTGCGGTACGACATCGAAAGGTAGCCATCGGAGATCTGTATTTATATGACATTTACGCTTAACATTATTTTCGGTTTCGAAGTTATTGCTACCAGAACTGTACTGTATTATATCACAAACATGCAACTGCGAAAGTGTGTACATGAAAATAAAAGTACTAATGCGATGTACTTAAGATGAATGGCCTTCTTACAGAATTTCAACTTGAACAATAAAACATGTGTAATCAATAGATGAATCAATTCTGAAATTATAACATACATTGACAGCCAATATAATCTAAAAACATTGATTTAGACTAAACATTTACGGATATTGACTGCAACAGATTCTGCACGTTCCAGCAAACTTAACCAAAATTTTATGTTCTGTTTTATTATCTTGTCATCTAACAGTATTTTGTTCCCACAAGTTAGTTTCTTGTTCTCACTAGTGCTGTAGAAATCCTATAATCCACACCCAAACGTCCAACACATAGACCAATGCTTATTGTATAAAGGAATTTTCAAGAATTTTCGTTAGCTATATAATATATGGAAATATGAAATTACGATAATAAATGCTGAAGGCACTTTTATAACAAATTCAGTAAGATATGAATAAAGACATAAACTTATTCGACAGTTTAAAAATGCAATTATTAAGACTCTTATATTAACTCTTCAAAGAAATCATAATCGAAAGATAATAGGAAATTGACATTTTTTTAATTAAATTTATTCAGCGTTATTGAACCAAATGTTTGGAGGAATCATTTTGATAATCATTCAGCTGCAATCATTAAGACAAGGATGCATTGATGAAAGTTTAGTTAACTTTAATGGTTACGATTATATCATTATGAAATTGACTATTCGGAATGTAAAGTAACCCGCCTCTTATTACAAAATTACGATAAAAACTACAGCGACAAGACCAGTTGTCGGAAACTCAAAACAAGACAATGACCCACACGCGATGTGCTAGAGACACTTACGTATTAACACCAAATACAAGCACCACAAACACGACCATTTAACCAATAAATCATTATTATTTTTGTTTTGGTAGCTTGTTGCGATATTAGCTTTTACAATCAGTATTTTCAATAACTTGGGATCACAGTTAAATTATATTTCATTTACAAATTTTCTGTATCACCAGTCTCTTATTTTTCTTCAGAACATGTTGAAGTGTATGATTCAGGTTCTGTAATCTTAGAACCGATCAATCTTAATAACTTTATATATCCACGCTTTAATAACATCACCAAAAGGTTTAAGTGTTCTTTATATTGATCCAAAGTCATTGGCCATATAGATGACATACTATCCCCCAGTGCGGTATAAGCTTTCATTTTATATCCAGCACAAACTGGATCTTGTCTCAAAACGATTTCTTGAATTTATTTTTCGTCTTCGTGTGTATGTGAATCATTACAATGTTATTAAATAGCTTGTATCGTCAACTTCGTCGGACTAGTACGTTTTCCTAAAACACTTCTGGAGATTTTAAACAGCGTTGTGATATCGTCAGTAATTTGATCAATTAACTACAATTATTTCTAATTTGGATCACATTTTATGAGATTTAAGCTTCAATTTATGTTGTTGTTTTTTGCATACGACTTTCCCACAGAAAACCAAAGACCTATGGCTGTCCATGAAAGATTTATTTTTAGTGCCAAAATGTATTAATAAAGGTAAAAGATGAGTAGGCTTACTATATTTATACTCATTTATTAAAATGGATGTGTGTATGCTTTACGTGTTTTGTTTAAAACAAACTTTTCCATTGCGGTTATCCCGGAACTAAGATAACGTGAATGTGATGATGTGATATTACGTCTTTATTGTCATATTCGTGTTTCTGTATAGTTGCTGTGATCTCGAAAGCATAACTACGAGATAACAATATAGAAAGCCATATATAAAGCACTACAACATTAATAACTGACTATCGATCGACCATTGTTAAATTCTGATATCCAACTAAAATTAGTTCCATGAGTAAATGCTGAGCAATTTACCTCCACTTTTGTAGTCATTAATTTTCAGGAATTCACCATGTAAAAATGATGAATGAAAGTTTGTGTAACGAAACGTGATGTTCTGTATACGTCGCATTGTGTTAAATGGCGGCTGCAGAACACACCCTTCCTTACATCAACAGAAAAAGGAATATACTATAATAGACTATAAGTATAATGTGGGCGTGTGTGGAATCGTCCCCTTTGGTTTGAATGTAGTATAAAAAAATAACTAGTATATGTTGCGGATTCAAGACTTATTTCCACTTAAACAATCGAATTTTTGAGAGCGGGGATCTTCCAAATGGATCAGTTGTATATTGTGTTCTTGAAAACGTTCTTGCCAATGTTGTTGTTTTGTTTTTCTTTTTATTTGATGTGTCCTTGTTTTATATGAGTGGGGTGTAGATTTGTATAAGGTAAAGGATTCAGACATAAGTCAGTATCATATAAAATATATTTCCATTACTTAGACCTCGATACTACAAATGTATGTTTCTCTTTGTTTCCAATTTTTCGCTACATCAATAACAGATTTATGCTAAGCTTACTATTTATTTATTTGTATAATTATTGTAATATTTTCATGAGGCAACTTTGTTTCCTATATTAAAGATTAATAAAGAATGTTCTCTTGTTTAAAGATTTAGTAAGAATCTAAGCTAAATAAAATCAGCTAATTAAGCTTGTTATGCATAAGAACTGTCGAAAAAAAAACGGAAAAAGCTGCAAGAAAGGAACCTCTGTTAAGTTATTGTAAATTATCGTACAAAACTGACATTAATGCCAATCTTCCGGAATATTTTTTACCTCAGATACCATATCAATTATCTTTTTTCCGCGCAAGTTTGGAATTCATTTTATAGCACTGTGTTACGCTTGACATGCCCATAACTAGATATCTGGAAAATGTCAGAGTGGAGCCAGCTTGTGATTAAACCATTCATTTGTAAAAGACACATTGGGAGTATTCGTGTTAATGCTAAAAGTTGTGATCTTACTAAAATACACCTGCCACGTGGTGTTATGAAAGCAGTCACAATAATAATGTACAGTTGTAGTGAAGTAGAAACTAATGTAACAATCACAGCAGTCAATAACATGGCATCATGTTTTGTTGCGAAAATGTACAAAGACCAAATGGCAAACAATACTTTTCTATTAATGGAACAGTCCTATGGTCTAGACTGAAAGAAAGTGTGTATATAATTTGTTTGAGATTGAATTTGAATATATGGTTGCTTGTATTCTCACATAACTGAGTACAAGAAAGTTGTCCTTGTAAGCTGTTCAATGCCACTTTCTGCATGCATTCAGTATCAAATTTTGACATTCAATATAACTTACTACGGTTTGTCACGTTACCGCGTCTGACCAAAGAAATAACTATTATCATTCGAACTATTGTGCGTGCGTTGAGAAAATTGATTTGGCATGTGACGTCATTTTTTCAAATATTTTACATAGGTAATCAGTTGGAAGAAAAGATTAGCTAATATATGTCGCTTTTATTTTTAACAATGTTTTCTTTATTTGTTCCCAGTTTTAATGCAATGATGCTTTTTATATTGAAACTCTATGTTCACACAGTTTTAAACCTTTTATTTTATAAGGAAGGCAGACATGTTCTATTGTAACGTTTCCTCAATTTAATGCATACTTTGATAAGATTTACCTTTTGCGTTTTTTCTTTATTAAGGATTGTTGGGATAAGAGTGAGGTTTGTGCACTTAAACTCAGGTTAAAAACCTCAGTAAATTTACATTTTACTGACCGTTCCAAGGCGGTACCTAACAATCCTTGATAAACATACCTATATATTTAGTTTAAACATATTTTATTAAACCTATATATTTATATATAGTGTGTATGCACTGTGTTGTTTGTGGAGTTTTGTGCTGTTCTTCCATGTTTCCTGTTTGTGATATTTTGTTTTTATGTTCCATGTCTTTGGCGTTTACCCAGTGCCATAAAAACGGGTTATGTTTAACCTTTTCTGCTACTGAGCTTGTTTCTGTAGTTGAAATTAATAATCTGGCAAAATCACATTTCCTAAATATCAAATTTTATTTATTCTGTCAATGTATTTGATCAAACTATTTCAAACCCCAGGAATTTATTATACGAATAGAAATATTTCTTACAGAACAAATAAAAACGCTATTCCGGGAACATAGTGTTCTTTTAAAATTTCAATAAGCTTATTCAATAGATGTTCCTTTGAGAGTTTCGAGAATATATTAACAACACTATTATTTGTTTCCGAAAAGGCGTATATTTTACTCCATGCTTGCATATGACCAGATAGAACGAAAAGTATACTTTGCATTTGGCAAAAAACATTCTTTCATCCTCGGTGATCAAATGACGGTCATCAAAGTAAATTGAGGACATTAAATGTGATTGCGAAGCAGTTACTCAAAACTTCTGTCCGGGATTAATTGTACTTCTCTATGTACTAGGTATTGTTTCAAAATATATAAATGATAACAATTTGAAAAGATTCTCACAGAAACAGTACACTTTGCGAATGTAAAAATTACATATTTCGGGTATTATGCATTTAACAATTTGTAAGGCATTCGGATTTGAATTCAGCATCTCGTTCTCTAAAAGTGACTTTCGAAATCAATAAATAACAAATATAAAGGCATTTCTAAATAAATCGGGTATGTCATTAACGTTTTTAAATTGCAGATTTCAAGATTTAGTCAGAATTTAAGCTAAAAGAAGCCAGCTAACTAAGCTTGTTACGCATGAGAACTGACATTAACAATTATTTGACCTTCCAACATAGTTTTAGCCTCAGATACCATATCAATTAATTTTGTACCGCGCAGGTTTTAGAGCATGCTTTAAGCTTGACATGCCCATAAGAAGATATCTGGAAAATATCAGAGTGGAGACAGCTTGTGATTTAACCTTTCATTTGAAAATGCCCCGTTGGAAAATTCGTGTTAATGCTAAAAGTGGTAATCCTATTAAAAGTACACCTAATGACACCTTGGGCAAATTCGAGTATATGTTAAAAGTGATAATCCTTCTAAAAGTACATCTAATGCTCTTCATATCGTCACTTGTTGTTGTTGTGAAAGCAGTCACAATAATGTCCAGTTGTAGTGCAGGAGTGATGGAGCTATCACAGTAGTCAATGACGTGACATCATGTTGATTAATGGCAAACAAAACTTGACTATTAATGGCACAGACCTATGTTCTAGACGGAAAAAGTAATGTGTATAATTGATTTGAGATTGAATTTGAATATATGGTTGGTTGTATTCTCACATAACTGAGAACAAGAAAGGTTTTCTTGTTAGCTGTTCAATGCCACTTTTTGCCATTCAGTATCAAATTTTGACATTCAATATCACTGACTATGGTTTGTCACGTGACTGCGTCTCGACCAAAAATAACTAGTATCATTCGAACTATTCTGCGGATATTGCGGAAATTGATTTAAAGTTAATTATCTGGCAAATGCACATTTCCTAAAGATCAAATTGTATTTATTCTGTCAACACATTTGATCAAACTATTTTACACATCAGTAATTGAATATATGAATAAACATATTTCTTTCAAAAAAAAATAGAAAAGCTATTCCGAGAAAATCTGGTCCTTTTAAAATACATTTTCATATAAGTTAATTCAATAGATCTTCCTTTGAGAGTTTCGAGAAGATTAACAGCACTTTTATTTGTTTCCGAAAAGGCGCGTAAATTACTCCGTGTCTGCATATGACCTGATAGAACCAAGAAATTATTTTGCATTTGGCAAAAACAGTATTTCATCCTCGGTGATCAAATGACGGGCATCAAAGTAGATTGAGCACATTAAATGTGATTGCTAAGCAGTTATTCAAAACTTTTGTCAGGGAAGGGTTTTATAAATGAGCATGGTTGTTTTATTCTCATGACAAGCATGTATGATAGAATGGGGATATATATTATAAACAAAATAGCTAACATTGTATGTTTTTTATGAGATTATATATGCTATAATTGTACTTCTCTATGTAATAGGTATTGTTTGAAAATATAAATGTTAATAATTTGAAAATATATTGACAGAAACAGCGTTTTGGCGAATGTAAAGTTTACATATTTCTGGTATTATGCATTTAAAAGAAATTATAAGGTATTCGATTTTAAATTCAGCATCTCGTTCTCTATAAGTGAAGTTTAAACTCAATAGTTAATATTTTAAAGGCATTTTAAAATACATCGGGTATCTTATTTATGTTTTTAAAATGCAGAAACTCCTTCTGTTTTGCAAATGTATTGAACAAGAAAAACCTTTAGAGCGCTTATAAGTAAATATCAATTTCATATTTCATCAAACAAGATAATTCTTGGACGTGATATCAATTTAACTTATAAAGGATTTTATAAAAATGATTCATAAAACTTTAGCCTGACTGAGGTGATGTGGTTGTTAACGAACTTTTTACTAAAGGCATTCTATACACGATTCTTGATTAAATTGTTATGACGACAAGGTTTCAAGTGAAGTTATTTGATGACCTCTTTTTAAACATCAGAAATTCATCTGCAGCTATTAAAGTAACTCGCTTATGGTTTGTAAAATGCACTTTTATTTTATTACGAAATAAACGAAGTGTGGCAAATCATAAGGAGTGTTAAAACAAAAATACCAAATGCTGGAACCCTTCAGCAAAAATTGATATTTGCTCAAATGTTGTCTTTGAAGACCACAATTTTCATTAGCGTTTATAACGCGATTGAAAATTAATAACGGCTGTGGTGTTGCGAGATTGGTTGATTGACATTATCACGAGATTTTGTCAATGTATCCTTAAGAAATCAACATATCCACCACTTTGGTTAAAGTACCGGTGGGCATGTGGACTAGCCGGTTGTTATCTATTTTTCTTGACTTTACCGGCGTGTGTTCGAACCCACAAAACAAAATACTCTTCTATGCTATAACTGTATTTTTTCTGCAATTTCGATACTATAGAGTGAAATAGTGATAACATAAGACTTTTTTAGATGCATTGCCAAACTAATTTTTGGTCCAAAAACTTTTGAATGCTATTGGTTTTTATTTTTAATAGATATATATTGCATTTGGTTGGCATTAAACGGCCATTGAAATTGATACTTCTTTGAAGCCCTCTACATTTAAAACCCATACATTTTTTTAATCAGACAATTATATATATATATATATATATATATATATATATATATATATATATATATATATATATATATATATATATATATATATATATATATATGACACATTTTTCAGATATTTAAGTTTCGTGTTTTTTTATCTCATTCTTTCCGATAAGATAAAAACACTAAACAATCATAATCGATAACTATATTGTGGATCTTAAGAACAAAGCTGTCATTAAATGAACATTTACCTTTCTATGGATATGGCGACGAGCGTCAGGACGCTGGCAAACACGAAAACCGGAAGAAGGTAGTAGACGACAGAGCAGAGCCCATCGCTCCGGAAGATGTGCCACTCGCACTCGGCGCGGTACTCTAGCAGCTTGAGCGGCATGACAAGCGCCGCCACGAGCAGGTCGGAAATGGCAAGGTTCACGATATAGTAGTTAGTCACCGTTTGCATGTGCGAGTTCCGCCACACAGTCCAGATCACCAATAGATTACCTAACAACGCCAGCGTAGCAACCAGGACGTAGGCAAATGTCATAATTGCGGACACCCAACCAACCTGAGTGTAGTCCCTGTACGGTTCCATCGCATTGAACTCGCAACTATCCATGCTACTATCATAGAATGTATCATCATAATAGGATGAATTTTCTACACTGGTAGTATTGTAAGCTAAATAATCCTCCATTGTTGAAGTGTTGCTGATGCAAAGACGTACTCTTCGTGGTTTATTACGATCAAGGAATTTAAAACCTTCAAATATAATACCAACCTATATATATATACAAATGATTATGTTGATATCTATTTTACACAAAAAAGAAATTAGCGCAAATTGTTACATAATTATATAAATGTTTATTCTGTCATACAGATAAAATTAAATTGAATATTTCATCAGCCGATTCCCGACAAGACATCCGTCTGTCGTCAGGTGTAAGAGATAAATGTTGCGAGGCTCGCTCGTGAGAGGCGACCACCAGCGTCCTCGAAGCCTGATTGGAGGGGCAGCACAGTGTAAATTCAATATCGTCTTTCTTTTAATCGCCTCAGCATCGCCATCCTTCTCGTCTCTGACAGCCGTCCCTACTTTCATATATCAAGATAAAATGTACGGGCGCCGCATCTATTGAGCAACCATATGATTGTTTCTCTATAACTGATGTTTTAAGGCATTTTTTGGCACTAAATCCGTCAAAGTTGTGTACTAGAAACATGAAATCGTTTTAAAATATTTTGTAAAACACTTTCAATGAAATGGATGTCAAAATTATCTCAGAATAAATGTTTTGTGGAATTCCGCAGAGATTTTGTTCACACTACGACCGCTTTACCTCAGCGGAAGTTAAACTGTATAGTATTATTACTATTTGTCAAAACCGTATTTACAAACCATAAAAATGTTAACTCGTATATTTCACTTTCAAAAGACCCTTCAAATGCCACTAAACAGATTATTCATATCTTTACAAGTGTATGCTAAGGAAGTCATATTAAACTACATTTTATGCCAAGTACCTTTTAACCTCATCGCTTGATCCAACTTGATCCAGAATTTGTTTACCCTATCTTTTTATGTGAATCATTTTACCTGTTGATGTTGACCAATACGTTAATGGTTTCTACCTATCCCTATTTTTAAACCGCTGACAAACATCATTCGGAACTCCTCTGCCATTTTTATCGAAAACAACCTCGGATGTTTGCCAGTTCATCAGTAGAAGAAATTCATTTTTTTTAATTATATCATTAATGAAATGTAGAAGTTAAGCTTATATTTGTAGATTTTAGTTCAAATTGATTGCCAGTGAAGTGTATTATGCAAACATAATTATAATTACCAAGAGGTAAGTCATTAACTACTTGCAGCGGACTTAAACTTACTTATTTCTGAGTATGTAAACCGTCCAAATACATCCGAGGTTGTTTTCGATAAAAATGGCCGGGGAATTCCGAATTATACAATCATTTGTAATGGGGCAATGTAAACATATGCAATACATTGTATAAACAACAGCCATCTCATATGAGACAGTAACTTTTTTTTTAGATTCAACCCATTTTTTTTTCTAAGACATGTGTGTTTACATGTACATTACATGGTATAAATTGTTTTACAATGTACTCATATACAACGATACAACGATACATGATGGGTATAAAATTTAAACAAGAAAAAAAAACTGTTATAATATCAATAAAAGCAGTAATAAGCACAAAGCTGTCAAGGGTCAAATGAAACCTTAATACTTAATAGATAAATAGGATAGATCGACAAATACATGACGAACCCAACCAAAGTGAAATTAATGTTCTAAACCATCATTATTAGAAATTGTGTTATATCGTACATTATGAGTAATACTATTGTTACCATAACGACCAGTTTGAATTTTAAAGGCATGTTCCATAAAGGTTGATTCTAAAAATGTGTTTTATCTGTCCACAAATCATATGTTGTGTTATCATTAAGTCAAATGAGATAGGCATGATAATGCATTAATATTAAAAACTACTATCCTATATTGTGCGCCTTTAAAGAAGACTCCATGTTAAAGTTTATGAAAATGCATATGGTTTGTATCAGGAAGTGGGATCTATTTTTAGAATAAATTGCTTTTAACATCTTCACCTTGTGTTCGTCCGTCAACGCAACCGATAAAATAATTATCTCTCTTATAGGAACCTTTGAACACTAACAAACCACGGATAATATGAAATCACCTCCTGAAAAAGAATCACTGTATGTGCAACACAGATATAAGAGGAATGTGCTCTATGAAATTACCCAATGAAGAAGTCATACGATAACTATCTTACAGTTATAAGAGGAACATGTCATTTCAAGAACTCTCTAACTACATATATGTTTTGAAATGTGGTTCATCCACTAAGGTTAATACAACTTGAAGAAGTAAACCACTGTATGGTGGCTGAACGCATTTAATTAGTCGTGCTTTACCTTGTTTACAATTTTGCTCTAAAATAGTTCCAATCACTGTCTCTGACATTACAATCTTATTACCCATACCTGGGACCCGTTTCATGAACATCATAAGGCATAAGATCATAAATTTCAAGGCGTTTCCCCGTTTTGCGTAAACTGCGTTTTAATAGAAATATTGTTAGAACATCTGCCCTGTAAATTTACTGATGTTTCTGAGTACTGTTTACTGAAACTTAGGAACTACAACGCACAGACAGTTTACTAACATATGTAATGTTTGATTGTTTTAGATATACAAATCAAATGATTGATGTTTATTCTATCACGTAACGGAAATAATCAGAAAAAAAATTATTTACGTTTTGAGAAACAATTTAATGAATTGATTCTACTTAAGGAATAATTGCCTCGAAAAAACAATTTTTTTAAACTTATAACAACCGATTGTGACAAATTTTCATGTGTTATGGTAGATCTTTTTGTTTTGCTTTTTTCATTTTATCACGAGTACTGCATAAATGTTAATTAAATGTCTCCAGTAAATAATGGCGATTATAATATAATCACTTGTTGTAGATATTTTTCGGGGGGTGGGGGGGGGGGGAGTTTATTGCTTCTGTAAACGAAAGTAATTTCAAACCATTATGTTGCCAATACGCGCGCGAACACATTAACAACTCGTAGGCAGCAGAAGCCCACTATTGTTCGTCGAATGTCGTCCATGCTTTACTTCTATTGTGTAACTTGGTGTAAAATGTCCTCACCTGAATAACATGTGCCTTTTATTTTTATTAAAAGGTTGTAAGATCAGTAATAACACCAGAGCTTAAAAGTGCAATTTATTGAAAAAAATTGCATTCAGCTGTGCCTGCCTCATGTTCATTTTGTGGAGTTTGACATTTCACGGGAAATAAATTCCAAAGAGATCTTTTTCGGGTAACGTCTTAGCCCAAGCCTTTAACAGTTGTCACACAAAAATACCAGTTGTGTTTCAATGCCATTTTTTTCAATAATGACCCCGGTCATGTGTATATTTCATTGGGCGATACAGTGCCTCTATGCCTTCTGGTTTTATAGAAAAAGCTATTACATATATTGGCAGGCAGGCCGCACGTTTCATTGAATCTTAATCGCAGGTTGAAATGATCTTAGTGTGTGAATTGAATTGTTTCCAATATTTAAAGTTGAGGTAGAAAACCAATAGAAAGATGCCATCAGTGATGTTCAAACTGATTTAAGCGCATTCTAGCATGAACTATCTTGATTAACGCCTTTCGTCAAGATTCCAAGACGAAAATATTCTACAGCAAATAATGTATTTGAGTACAATTCATTGCTTTTTTAACAATTACTTAAGTATATTTTTGCTATAGATATGTTTTCTTTGAATAATTATTTTTATCAACACATTCAATATGAGAAAGTACGTCTTCAAAAAACATCAGACATATAAGATTTCGAATCATTCTTTGCTTTTATATGGTAAATTGAGTTGAGATTGAGATTTGACTTAAGTATTTTTGTGATATTGGGGCCAGGTTTGTTAAATAAGAGTAACATTGTAGAAAATGTTATAAAAATGAAGTTTCGATATATTATTGCGGACTGTGATATAATTTCAAAATGTGAAGAGAACAGCTACACGTTAGAAAATGCGTAAAAGGGATATAGAGATAAAGTTCTAAAGTATATCAGACAAAAAACGGTATACAGATTTGGTAGTCCATAGTAGAGCTGTTACATTGGTAAAGAACGATATGTCGTCATGGACAGCTAATACGGGTGATTATACTAAAAATATGAAATGTTTTCCGGAGGATCTCTTTTAATTTGAATGTACGTACTGCGTAAATTCCATAAAACAGAACAGAACAGAACTTTTATTAGGCATAAACATTAACATGTTCGTAGCCAAATGCATATATATACATTCACGGCGGTAATATAAAACAGTATTGACATTAATGTTGTATGAGAAGAGCATAAATTCAAGAACAAATATAAATATAGCTATTCAAATACTAATAAGCAATAATTAAATTAAATTAAATTAAAGCACTTTTGCGCTTTTCAGTGGCAATATAAACAAATTTAGCAAGTTTCCTTAATAATGCTGCATTTTCAGAACTTAACAAATTACATTGTTTTTTCTTGGTTGGCCAATGGCAATAATATCGTGGTAAGCACATTTGTCTAATATCTTTATAAAATGGACATACAAGAATAAAATGATATTCATCTTCAATCATATTCATATTGCAATATATGCATTTTCTATCATCTCTTGGTATATTTCTATATCTGCCTTCTTCTATAGCTAACTTGTGTGCTGAACATCGCACTCTACTTAGAGATACTCTATGGTTAACATTAGTGACACTATCGAGATATTTTTCATAACAAAATATTGTTTTTATATCTTTATAAGTACAAAGTTTAAAGTCGCATACCATTTCTGCATGTGCTGATCATATAATCTTTCAATAACTTTTGACAACTGTAATTTAGTGACTGACATATTATCCCATAGGTAGTTAAATCCTAAATCATTTAACAATTTTTTAACGTCAGAATACCATGAGCTGCTCATATTTAGTGAACTACAATATCTAAAATATCTAGACAACAGGTTATCATTTGAATTTACAAGCTTCCATATACCAATATTGCAATATCCTCTCTTGGCGTATAACATATAATGGCACTTTGCCAAGTTCACCATAAACAGTAGCATTTGATGTTTGACATCTAACATTTAGTAATTGTTTTAAAAAAATCAAATAAACCCTTTCTATATCGGGAGCAGAATGGAATCCCCATATTTCACAACCATATGTTAATATTGGTAAAACCATTGAATCAAATAGTTTAAGTTTTTCATGTACATTTAAGGGTATCTTTCTAAACAAAGAATTTAACGAAAACATTGCACGTAGAAAATCGCTTGGTATTCCGTAAGATTTCCGTCGATCATGGCAAGAAAATATGCTTTCCACGCGGATTTTTTGATTTTTATAAAGCCCATAAATACAATCATCTCCAGAAATATATCATATATAATGAGCATTATATTGTGCATGTTCAAATTTGTGACTGATAGGATCCTTAAGGTTCATTGAAAACTCAATTTACAAGAGAATTTAAGTAATAACTACAAACAGTGTAAAAGCCTTTTCCTATTTACTTCTGACAGGATTTATAAGGCCGTTTTATGGTCGTGTGAATTTAACTCTCTGAATAAACAAACTTGTTCTATATCACAGTAAACTACTTCTTGAACAATGAATAAAGTATGGGAAATCGCCCGCTTGATCTCTAGGATAATAAATAAATCATCACCAAGTTCTTTTCTAAACACCAATCAACCTAGCAATACTGTTTAATGTCTATCTACAAACCCTTGTATGCAGCTGGATTTATTTCTTGTTTCGCACATCTGTTGAAGAATATAGCATATCTTTCTCAGCTTGCTTTTCGTATACTGTATTTTCATTTTCTTCATAAACGGTAATTTACCATCTATATAATTATGTTCATGTGGCGGCGAATCTGTTCCGACAAAATCAAGCTTAATCGTGTTTAAGAGGTAAGAATTTAACAATAGTTTTTCACTATTGATGTGAAATATGTAATACAACATCCCTGGCAAACAAATCCTTTCAAATAAAGACACATACGGGCCGAGAGTGTTTGAATCTTATACATTGTTTCTCACCGTTTTATTAGTTGGCAGCGATTTTGCTTGGCTCTTCAGCAGATCGTTCAATTAGATCGGTCCGTGTGGAATTGGCGTTAAAACTTACACACGTGTTGAAAATAAACTTCAAAATTGTAGCTTTGGAATCAATGAAAGAAACCGATGAAACTATTAACAATCAGATAAGGAGGGACGATCAGTTCAAACCTACAAACATATAGCATTGGTTATGAGCATACGTTCCAGGGCGGGAACACCAACATTTAATAATAAAGGTGTATTCATACATGTGTCATTTGATATTTTGTGTTGCTTTTGTACATGAGTATTCTGTCTGTGCTGTTGTTATGTGTGTGTAGTATGTCTCTATTGTTTTTATGCACGTAAACTCTGTCACTTGCATATGTGAATGTGTAATCTTTCTGTGTTGTTTTTCTACATGAGTCTGTCTGGGCTATGTTGGTAAATGTGTAGTTTGACTGTGTTGTTATGATGCATGTGTAGTCTGTCTGTGTTGTTATTGTACACGTGTAGTCGATCTGTGTTGTTATGATGCATGTGCAGCCTGTCTGTGTTGTTATTGAACACGTGTAGTCTGTCTGTGTTGTTATTGTACATTTATCACATGCTTACCTTTTTTTCCGTATAATATACCCATTACGAATATTTTTATCTTACACATGTGTAAGATAACCTATCAGACATTTCTATTGGTCAGACTAATCACACGCAACCTAGATATCCCTCCGCATTGTTTGTAAACAAAATGGTTTAAATGCCAACAAATACTTACCGTAATAATGAAGCTGTAAGACTTCCGGGAGAGAAATGGCTAACGAATCATAGTGCCAGAAAGCATCTTGTACAAAAACTTTCTGATAACAATGTTCCGCCAACCAGATAATGCAGATTACTAGTCACAGAAATATCCAGTCAGTCAACAAATACAGCCACAATAGTGACAAACACTACAAGAACATTTCAAACATCTTCATCTTGACCAACACAAGCAATATGCAATCAATGCCATTTGCTTTCCGATTTAATTAGCTGTCGGTTACCGAAAACACAAATAAGAATTCCGCAGCACAGACATCTCATGACACATCCCATGGCGGCTAGAACATCATGTTCTCTAGAAACATTCCTGGTGGAACTTTTTCAACATCAACATCCATGCAGTACAGAGTAAGGCTTCGCCGTTATCATCTGCATGTTGTGAAACACCATGTACACCAAGAAAACGCTGCAAAATCATCGGAGAAAGCGACAGCGAATAACTTTTAAATCCGTGCACACAGTAAAACTTGACAGACCGATGTAGGTCATATAAACCGCGTAAATGCATGTACTCTGAGTGTGACGTCACCAAATTGTGTACTTATTGGGGTTTTTTGGTTAAAATCGTTCGTTATTCATGTTGTTGGATATTTTACTACACATTTTTATATTTGTGACTTGTTAAGCGCTTTATCAGATTTTAAAACTTGATAACTGCTAGTTACTTTTGTCATTTTAATTTGGAACTATTTATATGGCGCATCGCTGACATTCTACTCTGAGTACTTTGGCTGTCAAACAATCGGTTCAGAAAGTGGAACTTAATTGGTAATAAAAACACCGTTTAAGCATGTGATAAAACAGATCTGACACTCGTTGTCATTTAATTCAAGAATTTTATTTAACTCGTCCATGAAAGTTGTTAGTAAGTTCGCCAGAGGCTCGCTTACTAACAAATTTCATGAACTCGTTTAATAAAATCTTGTATTAAATGACAACTCGTGTCAGATCCTATATATGTAGTCTATATGTGTTATTATTGTACATGTGTAGTCTGTCTGTATTGTTATGATGCTTGTGTAGTCTGTCTGTGTTGTTATTGTACATTTGTTGTCTGTCTGTGTTGTTATGATGCTTGTGTAGTCTGTGTGTGTTGTTATTGTACATGTGTTATCTGTCTGTGTTGTTATGAAGCATGTGTTGTCTGTCTGTGTTGTTATTGTACATTTGTAGTCTGTCTGTGCAGTTTTGATGCATACGTTAGTTGTCTGTTTTTATTGTGGCTATATTTGTTTCGTATTTATTGTCTGAGAGGCATTAATCGTCTGCTTGTAAACAGGGTGTTTGGGATGATCTATGTAAAACACGTCGTGTAGGTTCGTTTCCTTTATTAAAAGTCAAACATACAATAACAACACAGGAAGTTACGTTACGTAAGTATGAATACATTTCGCGCGTTACGTCTTTCTCGTACATCGCATTACGTCGCGCAAAAATCCCAACACAGGGTATGCGTTTGAAGTTTGACTATTGGCTTTATACATACAGTTTCCATCATAGTGTTTATGTCCATCCAATATTAACTGCCTTAATATTTATTTCTACGTAGGATTTCTATCATATGTGTTAAACCTTGCCACGGTTTTTAATTAAATTGGTATTACACTTGCTATCCAGCGAGACAGTTTGCATTTGTTGAACACAATTAATCAATTAATATCTTTTCATATGATGATCAATAGCCTTTTAATGAAATCACAACGTATAAACGTAAATCGATGACTCGCAACATTATAAATTCATTTCATTAATTATCAACGACCCCGAGTTTTGTCTGATTAACGGGTCTTTCATATCCGCTATTAACTTAATGCTATCAAATGCAACGAATAAGCACATACTAATACAACTACAGAATAAATGATGACATAACAATTCAAATGCAAACAGTCAGTTTACAAATACATCTAGGCAAAATGCCAATGGGTTCAAATAAAATAGTGTATACAGTATTTGTAATAAGATCCGATTTATTCAAACTGCGTTATTTTGACGGCCATTTCAGACAAAGAACTTTTGTTCTGCAGTTCAAATATGTTGGAATGCTTCACTTTACCAAGCTCGGAATTAAATAGACTCATTTTGAAGCACATAACCAGGAATATTCAGTCGGCATGATCATTTCATGATTAGAATATTGTAAAGTACAGCGATATTGATACACTGTATACTTTCGTACTAAAGTAAAGAAATATCTAAAAGTGTACTGAAAAATATTACCAGGAATCGTTTGATTTGTAAACACAAACAGTACAATTGGCTTTGTCTCAGTTATGTTTTAAAATGTCTCTTCAACTATAATTATAATTTAATTTGTCTTAACTTCAGATGGACAGAGGTAGTCAGTCAATTCATATTAAGTATGACACACTAGACCTGCGGTTGCATAATATCGTCTTCGACTGTGATGCGTAGGCAATCGCCTGAGAATTCGTTACATTTACCCTAGACAAATGGTATGCAATGCTCGCCTGGCAAGTCTGTTACGAGGAAACTTAATCTGTAAATGTATGTAAATAAAACATAATTTTCTGTGATCACAAGTGCTGTCCATTGAGATATAGCAGGGAAAAGCTGAATTTTAGAAATATGGATACACCAGTATAATTTCCTTTAATTTTAAATCGTATGAAAAACATCTATACACGTCATGTTTTTAACGTCAGTTAAAAAAAAAATTGAACCTTTGTATATTTACACCTCAACTTCCATTCCCTAAATGAACTGCCTTTCGGCAATTGCGTTTATCAATCGATGAACGCAACATCTTCGGATATGTTCGGATCGCAATTCATCGCATAACAATATATATTATTTTTTTTATCTTGTTATTGTTTGTATTGTATCAGCAGGTGCCGTAAAATATGAATAAACATATTAAAAAGTGTTAAATTATGATATGTTAAATGTATCGTTGCCATAAGTGTTTCAATTTTACGTTTAAAAGTGATTTCAAGTGGTTGATATTTTCCGCGTTATCGTGACGTCATTTGACAAAACGTTTCCGGTTACAGTCGGGTCGTTCTATTTACAGAATGGGTAAGAAAGGATTACTGAAAGGTTTTCTTAAATGAAATAAAGTATTTTTTAACAGTTCTTGAATGAAAAAATGCACTATTGGTGTAAATATAAGTAATGAATTGCGGGATTGATGTCATTATCGGTGATATGAACGTAATTTGGATGGTCAAAGAACGCGTGGAGTCATTCGGACTCCACACACTTTGACCAGCCCAATTGCGTTCATACCCCAATAATGACATCAATCCTGCATTTTTTTCCTTAAATTTGCTGATGTTTAGATATATCAAAGTGTATGAGATGTTAGATCATGTTTTCAGAAGAACAAGTTACATGTAAAACGAGTAACGGATAAGAACATTTACTGAGTTTACTGAACTCAACCTACAATTAATTAACAGATTTTAAAATTAAGTCTTAATTATCAGATTTGTACAAAGCGAAATAGAGATGTGCTTGGTCAAGATTGAGGGTATCTGCAAAAAGGTCGGAGGGAGAACCCTGCAGTTTATATTGTTCCTTGATTACATTTTGAAAAGGTGCTAACGGGGCGAATGTATATTACTAAAAATACCTTTGAAGATAAATGTGTCAGCGCCATAAACATAATTAGACTTCTCTGACCAGTAAGAATGCAATAACGCTTCGTTTTGAGGGGAGGTAGGCATTGTCACCAAAGGCCGATGATTAATAAAATCTAATATTTATCAATTGCTTTACCTTGTTTCCCGTTTAATACAATCAGAACGTATTTTCTGTATACACACGTGTAATATTACACTATCACTATCATTGTAAAAAAATAATTGGACATAAATAATTGCTTACTTGTTACAGCAAATCAGAAGTTCATTTCTCATTTCGTTTGAAAGAATAATTTGATTAAAGTAGTTATTGTTTTCATTGTAACCATAATAGAAACGTTATACATGTATTGTCTTTTGATTGCATTAGAAAGATTTTTTAAAACCTTTCGTCACTGTCTATACTTAAACAGGAAATGAGTTTATAAACACATAACAAAAATACGACGGCAACTTACCGAATGAGACGTCATTGAAAAGAGGCAATGATATATTGTGTCTGAGTTGGCGACTCGTGACAGAGGTTATATATCTTTATTTTGACGGTAAAGTTGGGAGGTTGTTGGTAGTTTGGGGTTCGAATATCCAACTAAATTGTTGTTGATATTTAGCTTCTCGATCATTGTGAGTTGGTTGATTTGACTATCAACTAACAAACAGTTGGAAGTTGTGGATTCAGATTTTGTCTTGTTTTATGGTTGAAAGGTACACAGGTAAATTAATCACACGCCAAATGTATATTTATGCATGTTTACATATGTGTGTTTGTGACAAACATTG
This sequence comes from Mya arenaria, assembly GCF_026914265.1. Taxonomy (NCBI): domain Eukaryota; kingdom Metazoa; phylum Mollusca; class Bivalvia; order Myida; family Myidae; genus Mya; species Mya arenaria. The sequence goes on from NC_069132.1 coordinate 15,514,826, forward strand.
TTTTATTTGAGTAGTTTCTATATTCGGCGGTTGAATATTCGATCACTTTTAGTTTGTTATGCTTAAAAATCAAACTACTAACCAGTTGGACGTCAGGGAATTAGATTTTGTCAATATGATCAAAAAGTACAAATGTAAAGAAATCACCTGCTCAACATATTTGAAATCATGTACACATATGTATCTTCGGGAGGAACACTGTCTTAAATTACAATGTTTTACTACTGTTTTATCTGTACACAAATCATATGTTGTTTTATCATTTATATATGTTGTATTATCATTAAGTCAAATGAGTAAAGCATGATAATGCATTAATATAAAACAAACATCCATATCATCCTATATTGTGTGCCTTTAAAGAAGACTCCATGTTAAAGTTCATGAAAATGCAGATGGTTTGTACAAGGAAGTGGGATTTATTTTTAGAATAAATTGCTTATAACATCTTCACCTTATTGTGTTCGTCCGTCAACGCGACCGTTAAAATAATGATCTCTCATATATAGGAACCTTTGAACACTAACAAACCACGGATAATATGAAATTACTTCCAGAAAAAGACGCACTGTATGTACAACACAGTAATGAGAGGAATGTGCTCTATGAAATTACCCAATGAAGAAGTCATGCGATAACTATCTTACAGTTATAAGAGGAACATGTCATTTCAAGAAATCTCTTAACTACATATATATTTTGAAATGTGGTTCATCCACTAGAGTTAATACAACTTAAAGCAGTAAACCACTGTATGGTGCCTGAACGAAATTAATTAGTCTTGCTTAACCTTAAGTACTTACATTTTGCTCTACAATAGTTCCAATCACTGTCTCTGACAACATTTATGGATTTATTTCTTGTTTCGCACATCTGTTGAAGAATTTAGCATTTCTTTCTCAGCTTGCTTTTCGTATACTGTGTTTTTTTTTCATTTTCTTCATAACCGGTAATTTACCATCTATATAATTATGTTCATGTGGTGGCGAATCTATTCCGACAAAATCAAGCTTAATCGTGTTTAAGAGGTAAGAATTGAACAATAGTTTTACCCTATTGATGAGGAATAAGTAATACAACATCCCTGGCAAACAAATCCTTTCAAATAAAGACACATACGGGCCGAGAGTGTTTGAATCTTTTACATTGTTTCCCACCGTTTTATTAGTTGGCAGCGATTCTGCTTGGCTCTTCAGCAGACCGTTCAATTAGATTGGCGTTAAAAACTTACACACGTGTTGAAAATAAACTTCAGAAATGTTACTTTGGAATCAATGAAAGAAACCGATGAAAATATTAACAATCAGATAAGGAGGGACGATCAGTTCAAATATACGAACGTATAGCATTTGTTACGAGCATACGTTCCAGGGCGGGAACCCCAACATTTAATATTAAAGGTGTATTCATACATGTGTAGTCTAGTTGTGTTGTCTAGGTGTATGTGTAGACTAACTGCATTGTTTTGGTGCATGTGTAGTCTTATTGACTTGTTCTTGGTGCATACGTAGTCTCTCCGTTTTGATATGGTACATGTGTCATTTGTTATTTTGTGTTGCTTTTGTACATGAGTATTCTGTCTGTGCTGTTGTGATGTGTGTGTAGTATGTCTGTATTGTTTTGATGCATGAAACTCTGTCTCTTGTTTATGTGAATGTGTAATCTTTCTGTGTTGTTTTTCTACATGTGTAGTCGGTCTGCTGCTTTTGGTAAATGTGTAGTCTGTCTGTGCTATTTTAGTAAATGTGTAGTTTGACTGTGTTGTTATGGTGCATGTGTTGTCTGCCTGTGTTGTTATGATGCTTGTGTAGTCTATCTGTGTTGTTATGGTGTATGCGTGGTCTGTCTGTGATGGTATGATTCATGTGTAGTCTTTCTGTGTTGTTATTGTGCATGTGTAGTCTGTCTCTGATATTATAATGTTTGTGTAGTCTGTCTGTGTTGTTATTGTACATGTGTAGTCTGTCTGTGTTGTAATTGTACATATGTAGTCTTTCTGTGTTGTAATTGTACATGTATAGCCTGTGTTGTTATTGTACATGTGTAGTCTGTCGGTGTTGTTATTGTACATGTATAGTCTGACTGTGTTGTTATATATTGTACATGTGTAGTCTATCGGTGTTGTTATTGTACACGTGTAGTCTGTCGGTGTTGTTATTGTACATGTATAGTCTGACTGTGTTGTTTATGTACATGTGTAGTCTGTCTGTGTTGTTATTGTACATGTATAGTCTGTGTTGTTATTGTACATGTGTAGTCTGTCGGTGTTGGTATTGTACATGTATAGTCTGACTGTGTTGTTAATGTACATGTGTAGTCTGTCTGTGTTGTTATTGTACATGTGTAGTCCGTCTGTGTTGCTATTGTACATGTATAGTCTGACTGTGTTGTTAATGTACATGTGTAGTCTGTCGGAGTTGTTATTGCACGTGTGTAGTCTGTCGGTGTTGGTATGATGCTTGTGTAGTCTGTCTGTTTTGTTATTGTACATGTGTAGTATGTCTGTTTTGTTATTGTACATGTGTAGTCTGTCTGTGTTGTTATTGTACATATGTAGTATGTCTGTGTTGTTACTGTACATATGTAGTCTGTATGTGTAGTTTTAATGCATGTGTTACTTGTCTGTTTTAATTGTGGCTATATCTGTTTCTTATTTACTGTCTGAGTGGCATTAATCGTGTGCTTGTAAACAGGGTATGCGTTTGAAGTTTGACTACTGGCTTAGTCCATTCAGTTTCCATCATAGCTTTTATGTCCATGCATATATAACTGCCTTATTACTTATTTCTACGTAGGATTATATGTGGTATACCTTGCCACGGTTTTTAATTAAATTGGTATTACACTTGCTATCCAGCGAGACAGTTTGCATTTTGTTGAACACGATCAATCAATGAATATTTGTTTATATCATGATCAATAGCCTTTTAATGAAATCACAACAAATAAACGTAAATCGATGACTCGCGACATAATAAACTCATTTCATTTATTATCAACGCGCCCGATTGTTGTCTGATTAACGGGTCTTTCATATCCGCTATTAACTTAATGCTATCAGATGTAACGGATTATCACATAATTATGCAACTACAGAATAAATGATGACACAGGTAATAACAATTTAAATGCAAACAGTTTGTTTACAAATACATCTAGGCAGAATGTCAATGGGTTCAAATAAAATATTGACAAATAAACATGTATGTATGCAATATTTGTAATCAGATCCGATGCGTCAGTTTTAACGGCAAGTTTAGACAAAGAACTTTTGTTCTGCAGTTCAGATGTGTTGAAATGCTTCGCTTTACCAAGCTCGGAATTAAAAAGACTCATTTTCAAGCATATAATCAGGAATATTCAGTCGGCATGTTCATTTTATGATTAGAATACAGTACAGCGATATTGATACAATGTTTACTTGCGTACTTAAGTAAAGAAATATTTAAAAGTGAACTGAAAAATATTACCATAAATCGTTTTTGATTTGTAAATACTTTTGTGAAAAACTACAGAAACAAACTCAGTAGCAAACAGTTTTAACATAAACCCGGTTGAATTTCACTGGGTAAACGGCAACATATAAAACATATATAAAAAAAAACATATAACAAAACAAAACAAAAATCACAAACAAGAGACATGGAAGAACAACACAAAACTCCACAAACAGCACAGTGCATACACACTTTATATAAAAAAAAACTAGGCCTATGGCTGAAAATGTATAAATGTGGAATACAGGGAAAAATACTTAGAATAGTGCGTGATATGTATATGAAGGTTAAATCTTGTGTAAAATCGTTGTCATCATATTCTGAATACTTTAGCTATGCTGTCGGGTGGCGTCAGGGTGAAGTTATGTCCCCTTCGTTATTTTTTTATTTGTGGAAGATATTGAATTGTATTTACAAAATGATATTAATTCAGGATTACATATAGATGATATTGTCATAATTATGCTATTATTTGCTGATGATATGGGCATTGTAGGCAAATCTCCTGAAGAAATTCAAACCCATTTGGACAATTTGTCAAATTACTGTAATACCTGGGGATTAAAGGTGAATATTGATAAGACGAAAATCATGGTGTTTCGTAAAAGAGGCGGATTATTTCCCAATGAAAGATGGACTTACAATGGTCATGATATACAAGTTGTTGATGATTTTAATTATTTGGGTGTTGTGTTTAATTATGCTGGAAATTCTAACCTGAACCAAGAACATTTAAATGGCAAAGCACTTAAGGCAATGAACGTATTATTTTGTAAATGTCAAGATTATGACTTAAAACTCAAAATTATATGTCAGTTATTTGACGCATTTGTTGGTTCTATTTTAAATTATTCGGCAGAGGTTTGGGGGTATACTAAATCAAAGGAATTAGAAAGAATTCATTTGAAATTTTGTAACAGATTATTGAAGGTTAAAACAAACACTTGCAATGCCACTGTTTATGGAGAGTTGGGTAGATATCCATTATATATTCATAGATATGTTCGAATATTGTCTTATTAGTTTAAGGTTGCTTACAGTGATATTATCATAAAATCTGTATACAAACAGGCTAAGAGTGATAGTGATAAAGGTTGCCGTAATTGGGTGTATAATGTTAAAAAGATATTAAATGATTATGGTTTTAGTTATGTGTTTGATGATATTTACAATGTTGATGTTAAATCATTCATAGAAAATTTCAAATGTAGAATTCACGATACTTTTAGACAGGATTGATATAGTACTATAGAAAATAGCACGGTGTTAGATGTGTATAGACATTTTAAAACCTGTCTGGAATATGAACCTTATTTAGATATTTTACCAAAGAGTTTACGTTTTTTCTTTTGTAGACTACGGCTGTCCGTGCACCCACTCCATATTCAAACTGGTAGATACAATAGAAATAACGTTGCACGCAACCAAAGATATTGTTTGTGTTGTAACTCTAATGACATCGAAGATGAATATCATTTTATTTGTGTTTGTAAATCCTTAAGCAATTTAAGAAAGAAATATATCAACAATTGTTACTTTATAAGACCTTCTGTATTTAAATATATGCAGCTGTTGAAATCTAATAATAGAGCTGAACTGATTAAACTATGTCTGTTTGTTAAAAATGCTCTCAAAGAAAGATCCGCTTTGATTAATGTTAGAACATAATTCTATTTAATGTTCATCCTCTGATATATATTAGTTTATTTCATTTAATTACTTAGAAGTATTGAATACTTTTGTACATATATATTTGTATATATATACTCATTTGTTTGCATTATCGGTTACTTTACATACACGTTGACATTATATGTTATATCATAATGTGTTGTTGACGATGTACATTGTACAAGTCAAAATAAATTGTCTGTCTGTCTGTCTGTCTGTCTGTCTATGTTTATCAAGGATTGTTAGGTACCGCCTTGGAACGGTCAATAAAATGTAATTTACTGGGGTTTTAAGTTTGTGTGCACAACCTAAACCTAAGACATACCGTACAAGTGCTCTTTCTAAGTTATGTTTTAAAATGTTTGTTCAACTATAATCATAATTTAATTTGTCTTAACTTCAGATGGACAGAGGTAGTCAGTCAATTCATATTAAATATGACACACTAGACTGTGATGCGAAGGCAATCGCCTGAGACTTCGTTTCATTCACTGTAGACAAATGGTATTCAAAAATCGCCTGGCAAGTCTGTTACGAGGAAACTTAATCTGTAAATGTATGTAAATGAAACATTATTTTCTGTGATCACGAGTGCTGTCCATTAAAATCTAGCAGGGAATGCTGAATTTTAGAAATATGGATACACGAGTATAATTGCCTTTAATTTCAAAATTGTATGAGAAACATCTATAAACGTCATGTTTTTAACGTCAGTTAAAATAAAATTGAACCCAGCATAGTGAACGATACATTACTTTTATGTAGCAACACAGAAACCAATGCCTAAAAGAGCAGTGTAAATATAATAGATCATTGAAAAATAAGATGATCTTTTACCAAAGGCTTGAAAGAAAAGTCATATAATTTGTTTATTTTATAATATTTGGTTACAGCCTTGGGTTCATCGCATAAAAAGTTTTACTAAAACGTAACCACGAAACAAAATAAAGCTATGTTAGGAATATTTTGTTGAAACGTTCCTTCAATGTTAACTATTGTTTGTAATTATATTCCTGTGATATCTTGGTGTCGTTAAGGCATGCATGTTGTCTAGTAACTGAGCTCACTGTTTCACTCGATTTTGATTGAACCATATATGAAAAGACTGTTACAATATTACTAATAAAGCACTCGTATAAGTCAAATAAATCTAAAAAATCGAATATCCTACTTTGTCAGTTATGCATTGGTAAGACCTGTTTTATAAAGTTATTTCAACAGTTCTAGGTTATGGATGAAAATGGGGGGGGGGACAAAAAATATGACAATTAGAACCAGTACAATTGATTTTTTGTAAAGATTTTTTTAGTGTTAGAACACAAACTCAGAACGATTTTGTATATGGACAGCTAGGAAGAACAACATTTGTAGCTTAACGTTATTCTGATGTTATTAAATATTGGAATCAGATAATACAAATGGAGACTATGAGGTTATTAAAATAGTTGATTATAAAATGTGTTGAGATTTAGACGAGAAGCCTCATGTGAAACACTTACTTCAAATCGTTTTATTTGCTCATGTTTAGATATATCAAAGTGTATGAGATATAAGATCATGTTTTTATACATACATTAGCTGAGTTAAATGAAGTCATTAAAAATTATACATTTGATTTGCAGATTTTAAATTTCAGTCTAAATTGTCAGATGTATATAAAGTGAACTAGAAAAATGCTTGGTCAAGATTAAGAGTATCTGCACAAAGGTCAGGGGGAGAAACCTGCAGATTATATTTTACCATGACTACATTTTGAAACGACGCTTACGAGGCAAATATATATTACAAGAAATGAATCTTAAAGATAAATGTGTGAGTGCCATAAACATATTCCAATGACAGACTTCTCTGACCGGTTATCTAGAATGAATGCAGAATGCATGGGGAGGGGACATTTATTATAACATCAGAGAGATTTCATGTTGCGATTGTGCTTTGCATGATATTTACCATATAAACATAATGATTGTTTTTGTAATAAAACTACAACCATGGTAGTACCAGGCTTTAATTGAAAGAAATATCACGTATTTTGTCTTTGAACCTATATACACATATGTGTCTTCGTTTAACATGGTGTTTTATTTACGGTGTTGTTCGTATATTAGCCAGATGGTTAGTTCAACTTTTTCAGTTGGTTATTCGCGTAATTTAGATGTTGACCTGATTCATTATTGAAAGGTTCACATATGACGAAATCACACTCCAAATGTATTTTTTGTGCATTAACACAGATGTTTTTCCGTGCAAAACGTTTTTTTTTTATTAGGAGGTTTTTAATCTTAATTTGCCAGGCGACATCGGCTGGCTGAACACAGGTTAAAGCATAACCTTTTTTCCTCAGGAAACCCCCGACTCCAACGGTCACCTTATTCGGAAATAATGTTGATTAGTGTTAATGAAATGTATCTTTGCATAAGAGGTCATAAAGTTAGAGCAACACTTGGTGAACTATAACGATCACCTCTGTTGATAAGTTGCATAAGGGACATAAATATTGTCAATTCATGTTTGGAGAGAGTTTTCGATCAACATTGTCTGTTTCTGAAAGAGATACCTTAAAATACTGAAAGACGTGTAAAATTATACCGTTATGACCTCCTGTCAAATACTCATACAATGGGCCAATCTCTTTGAAGTGTAGTTTAATATCACGTGATACGTTCGGGCATTAACGCCTTATGCCAATGTCTATCTCGGTCTTCGTTATATAACAAAAAGAATGACAAACGTTTTTGACTGCTGGCTTTGTCCGCAGTTTTTTTACAAGGGAGAGCTATATTTAATGGCTGCCTTTGAGTGCATTTATCGTACCTTAAACGTTTCAGCGTGGTATAGGGGTATATATACAACACTATTTGCAAGATTGCATATCAGAGTCCAATCAATTTTTAAATTGTTCAAACATTGTAACGTGGGACATCCTGTTTTGGGGTACCGTAAGGCTATGAACTATCGCTATTAAAAACTTAAAAACGCTGATTAATTTGCAAATCTGTGTAGTATCATCGGACAGGACATTTCAAGACCGTTATTATGATATATAATAGTATTATTTCATGAACACAATATATATATGTGTAATGTTTGATAAACTTTTGAACGTTTGAAGATCGATGTATTTCCGTTATTGACACCATGACCTTATGCGACGTCTTGGTATTGCGTTTCTCACTTGCTTACCAAATGCTTAGTATAAACTATACGTGTATATCGCATATCGAAAGGATCGATTAAACATATTTATATTCTATAGAAGCCCTTATAAATTTTTACTGTTCTATCACCTCCTTGTATTTTTGCACAAACGAGGCATACCAATATTATATTTTGCTCGATCGATTTAACATGGTATGAAATGCCAGGTTTGAAGGTTGCAATCCTATTCGCTCTATCAACTGTTCGTTCAACATTAGATGTAATAATAACGCGTCATATTACCTTGAGAGTTTACAGCGTTTGCTATTATATAAAAATACAAAGATTAGATGAAGCTTATGAAATAATGTCATATAAGTCAATAAAGTGAAAATTACAGTTGAAATTATATTATGATTCGCTAATACGAGATTTGCGGTTAAGTCTCGATATATTGTTTTTTAAGTTTTGTCATTTTAAACTGTTAATTGATTTGTATACAAAAGGAAAATGTCACATCATGAATAACATTATTCAGCTTTAGAACTCGCTCTTTCACAATGAAAACTTCATGGACAAGCCTTGTAGTCATAGATTTAAGCAAACGAAAAACGTTGAGAGGTACAAAGCTAGGGCCAAAGAGAACTGAACGAGAAACACAAGGGCGATACCGCCATGGAACGATCAATTAAGGAGGAATTCAATGTGGGTTTAAATAATGTTATGCGTGATCAACATAACACTTGCCCTATCATTATGCCAATAAAACCCTCGATTTAAGGTATGTTAATATGTTTTTATATTTTGCAGATGGTGATTGAACCCGGAACCTGCTGCACCCGAAATGTGCTGTAGATATTTTTTTAACTGTTGAATATATATGTCTAGATACTATATGCCTTTATTGCGTCCTGGTTGACATTTGAGTTACATTCGTCTTAAGAAGTTAAGGAAATTAGGAAAACCGTTATAAAAAGAAGCTTGTTTTCAACTATATGTGATTAAGTAAAAAAAATGTACTTTAATTGTATAGAATTAACTCTTACTGGTGTGAATATCTAGAAATAATTTACACGTCGTTGTGGTAAAAAAATAATGTATATGGACAAAGAAACTGTCAATTAGAATTTGAACAAGCAGAAAGTTTTTCGCAATGAACCATGAAGTTTACGAGTAAAATGAATTCATGCAAAAAACTCGGACGTCTTGTACCTTCAAAAGTTCGTACCCAAATATATTGTCGATGTTTCGTACCAATTATATTTTTTTCGCCATTTCGTACCAAAGTTAATCTTGGAAACCGTCCACTGTTGTACTTTATGCATTTGAGTTTGCAATGAAATTAACAATTTATAAAGGATTATGAAGTTGGAACATTAAAGCATTTAACACTGAAATGGCCCAATCACGCCTCCTGCAGAAGCCCCACTATGGGAGCGCTATTATCAGCCTTGATCATATTTTAATCCTTTTAACGTCGATTTTCAGAAAATATACCTACCGCAATCGTCCTAGAGTTATTGTACCGACAAGCTTCGATCAGCTGTCTGGTAGAATGATCTTCCGAAGGACCAACAGTCTGACGACAATTAAATGGTATTCCTCTTATTTTAAAGGCGCACAATATCGGTTGATGCAAACAAAAACTTTCTTTAATTTTAATGCATTATTATGCTTAACTTATTTAGCTTAGAATGTGCTGCCACGTAACTACGTATTAAAAAATATTTTAAAGGCTAATATTGTTACTCTGTACGCATTCATAAAGTTTTTTGTTATAACATAAATATGCAAACAGCATTTCATTTACACCGTGTACCTTTTATAAAGACAGTGTTTCTTAAGTTCAATTTTAACCGCATTCCCTTCTGGTAAGCATTTCTCTGCATTAAATCAAAGGCGACTGGGTTTAACACTTACTGCGAACAAAGGCGAACAAAGATAGTCCGGAGTCATGTCAGCGTTGCTGTCGAGAAAAAGCTATTGAACTTGGAGTGTGCTTACAGCTGGGGATGACAAATCTGTCTTACACAGAGATCAATGTCAATAGACAAGCAGGAAACGTCTCTTGGTACTGTCATACTTCACCTTTTTTCATAACATTGAGATATTTAACTAATACGATGATTTGTAGTTATGTTCTAAACATCAATGTGACAGGAAAGCAAATATGAACGTTTGTAGCAGGTTTATTTCCTTATGTCACGTAAACAGTATTGGTTAACTTATGGGGGCGGTAAACGACATATTGTCAGAAAATAGAAGCTAGCAGTATTATCAACTACGTCATAACATCTAATATTGGCATCACCGATATTAAAGAAAAAGAGGTATTTCTAAGTCGGTAAGTGGAAACCTACGTATTTGAATTTGTTATTTGAGGAAAGACAAGTGACATGCATTTCGCAATGAAAAATACACCCAGTTAGTTTTAAGTGTTTATTATAATACAATCTCAACGACGCAACGTTATATAGAGTCAATATGCAGTTTTGTTGAAACGTACCACGAAGTGGGAAAGTACTCACGAAATTATAGCATGTATTATATTGTCTAACGATTTTCTGTTTTTCATAATCGTGTTTAAACCTAAAATTGATCATACTGTTAAGCGCAAAAAGGAGCATGTATAAAGACGAGCTTTTACTTCATTTAACATTCCTATTTTGTTCTGACCTGCACTTGCCCTAGATGTAATTCCCATAAACGCTAAAAGTTACTGAGGATGGCAAAAACAAAAACCCATTCTAATCACCATACATCCTTTCAGGGACCTTAGAGTGCATTTGCTGATCACTAGGAATCCATTATGTAATAAACTTATAAATCCGATTCGTTTATTGGCGGTGATTCACATATCGTTTGCATAATTTCGTTCTTTTAACAATAATACTTCGTAACCAAACGATAACTTTGGAATGTTGTTAAAAAATTGAATAATAGTTAAATGTTCGTTATTTAATTGTTAGTAACTTGCCTAAGTATATATGGATCAAAAGGCGTTCTACATTTTGAATAATATATGTCTAGCAATTGCAAGTTTTAAAAAACTTCTTATTAATAGCTGACGATGCCTTGTAGTTAGACATCTAACCATCTTTTGATAAGTCCTGTTGCTTTGATTTACGGTCATTTTCTACATATACTATAAGCTGTATCTAGTGTAAAGCAGTCTATGTATCATGATGAATAATCAGAACTTTTACGTCGTCAACTTAAGAAAAAAATGGTTCGCACGTTAAAACACTTTATCAATCTCATAAATCGGCAGAAAAAAAACATAACCAGAATAATATTGTAGTTAATAAAAAAGCTTAAAATCTAACACGAATCCAATTACATTTTTAAAATTTTATATTTCCCTAAAGGATCGGCAACAAACTTAAAAGAGATTTCTTTCGATGATAATGGTTGTATTGCCTGTTCTTTGGACATATATTTCGAAATAGAATCAAACACATAAAAAAGTTGATCTGCAATAATCAGACTATTGAGTTCATGGCATTGCTCAACAGTACAAAGATGGCAAATCGCAATTGTATATCTTGTCCATCTTCATTGCCCACCTGAATGGTTACCCTTTTAATGCACTAGACCACAATTGTATGCACACTTTGTAAGAAAGTATGTACATTGTTGTTGTCTTCACTTACAAAATGTTAGGTTTAAGGAAAACAAAAACTTCTTTCAAATGTGAAATTTTTAATCTAACACACAGAAACTTATTGGATAAACATTCAATTATGATAAACTAAAATAAAAAATAGGTCAGAAAATGTAGCAAATAGGGTAACTAGCATACATTGTCCTTCAACTAGAGGACGATCTCATGTCGATCGGACCTCTAATGTTCATTTCTCATTAAGGACGACTAAATTTAACACTTGAAAGTACAACTGAAAGGCAATGTGCGATCGGAGTAGGGCTCGAACCCTCGACACATCAACACGGAGCTCTAACCAACTCAGTTAACTCGGCACACGCTAAATGTATTTTTAGCATGTGCACACATGTGTCATCGTGACAAACACTATTTTTAATCACTAGTTTTCGTGCATATGCTCAAATGTTATTCAATTATTTCAAGTTGGTTTTTCGCGAATATTCAACTGCCAACCGGTAGTTTGGGACTAAGATTCGGTCTTGTTTTATGGTTGAGAGAACGAAATCAAACAGTCATTTTTTATATTCATGTACACATACGTATCTTCATAAAAAATACTGTTTTAATTCCTTTTGATTCGTCCATTTGGCAGTTGGTTATTTTATCAATTCCAATTGCTTGTTTGCGAATAGCGAACTACGAACTGAGTTTTAGATTAGTCCTTGTTCTCTAATCAAAAGTTGTCAATGTAAAAAAATATCACGTATTTTGTCTTTTTCCCAAATACATTTGGTTGTTCCCGCATATCCAACTACCAAGCAGTTGGTAGTTGGGGATTCAGATGTTGGTCTGCTATATGATTGAAAGGAATACATATGACGAATTCACTCTCCAAATGTACTTTCATGCATCAACACAGATGGGGGTTTTCGTGTGAAACACTGTTTTATTTGATTATTTTTTCAAAATTTGCTAGCCGATTGCTAGAGAGAGAGTTACGATTAACATGAACTTTTTCTCTTAAGGATACCTGTTGATATACTGAAAGACGTGTAAATCAATACCGTTATGACTTCAAATGCGTATTTAAATGGTCCTTCGTGAATTAAAGGCATTCGTGTTGCTTCTCTTACCTATGTTTATCCATCACACTCAAATCAATTTTACGGTGTTACGTATCACACTTGCTTACCAAATGCTTCGTATAAACTAAACGTGTATATCGTATACCGAAAGGGTTGATTAAATATAATTATATTCTAAGATCTTATAAAGTCATAAGTTTAACTGTTCTATCACCTCCTTGTATTTCTACACACACGAGGCATACCAATATTATGTTTTACTCAATCGCTTTAACATGGTATGAAATGCCATTTTTGAACGTTGCAATCCTATTCGCTCCATCAAGTGTTTGTTCAAGATAAGATGTAATAATAACGCGTCTCATTACCTTTAGGGTTTACAGCGTTTGCTATCATATAAAACCACAAAGATTAGATGATGCTTATGCAATTTTTAATGTCATATAAGTCAATAAAGTGAAATTTACAGTTGAAATTAGCTAGGGCCAAAAAGAACTGAACGAGAAACACAAAGAGAGATACCGCCATGGAACGATCTATACTAAGGGTTTATTTTAGTTGATACGTGAGCAATTTAACAATTGCCCTAACATTATCCCAATACTACCCTAAAATTCTTTTTTCAAGTATTTTATAATTTTTATATTATGCAATTGGGGATTGAACCCGGGACCTGCCGCACCATAAGTGTGCAGTTGAAAGTTTTGTTAACTCTTGAATAAATTTGGCTAAACAATATTTGCCTTCATCGTCCTTGTTGACATTTGAGTTACATTCTTCTTTAGAAGTTAAATATATTAGGAAACCGTTTTACAAAGAAGCTTGTTTTTAACTATATGTGATTAAGTAAAATGTTCTTTAATTGTATAGAATTAACTCTTACTGGTTTGAAAATCTAGAAATCAGTTATTCTTCATTGTGGTAATAAATGGATTTGGACAAAAAAACTGTCAATAAGAGTTTGAACAAGCAGAAAGTTTTTTTGCAAGCTAACCTTGATGTTTACGAGTTGAATGTATTCATACACTGTATTCATACACAAAACTTGGACGCCTTGTACCTTCAAAACTTCGTACCCAAATATATTGTCGATGTTGCGTACCAATTATATGTTTTTGCCATTTCGTACCAAAGTGCATCTTGGAAACCGTCCACTGCAGTACGTTATACATTTGAGTTTGCAATGAAATTAACTATTTATAAAGGATTATGAAGTGTTTTGGTACATTAAAGTATTTAACACTAAAATGGCCAAATCACGGCCAAACAACATCAAACAACATTTCATCTACACCGTTTACTTTTTTATATAGACAGTGTTTCTTATCAAGTGTAACCACTTTCCCTTCTGGTAAGCATTTCTTTGCATTAAAGCAAAGGTCAATGGGTTAAGGTGAACAAAGATAGTCCCGAGTCATGTCAGATTAGCTGTCGAGCAAGAGCCCTCGAACTTGGAGTGTGCTTACTGCTGGGGTTGACAAGTCTGTCTTACTAGGAGATAAATGTCAATAGAAAACGGAAAAAACGACTCTTGGTTCTGTCATACTTCACTTTCCTTCATAACATTGAGATATTTAACTAATACGATGATTTGTAGTTATGTGCTACACATCAATGTGATAGGATAGCACAAACTTGAACGTTTGTAGAAAGTTTATTCTTCAAGTCACGAACACAGTATTTGTAATCATATGGAGGCGGTAAACGACATATTGTCAGAGAATAGAAACTAGCAATATTATCAACTACGTCATAATATCTTATATTGGCAACACTGATATTTAAGAAAAAGAAGGAGATCTAAGTCGTTAAGAAGAAACTTACGTATTCAAATTTAATATTTTAGGAAAAACAAGTAACACGTATTTTGCAATGAACACTTTACCCAGTTAGTTTTCAGTGTTTATTATTATATTATGTCAACGACGCAAAGTAATAAAGAAGAGTCAATATACAGTTTTGTTGAAACGTACGACGAAGTGAGAAAGTACTCACAAAATTAAAGCATATATTCTGTTGTATAACGTGTTCTGTTGTTTTCTGGAAGAAATCGTGATTAAACATAATATTGGTTATAAGGTCAAGCTCGAAAAGGAGCATTGTATAAAGACGAGCTTTTACTTTATTTTACATTCTTAGTTTTTCTGGCCTGCACACGCCCTAGATGTAAGTTCCATTTAAAGCTAATAGTACCGAGGATGGCAAAAATAAAACCCCATTTTCCTCACCACACATTTGTTCACTGACCTGACAGAGCATCTGCTGATCACTAGGAATCCTTTTTTTATTAACCTATAAACCCGATTCGTTTATTGGCGTCGAGTCACTTATCGTTTGCATAATTATAGTTAAATGTTCGTTATTTAAAGTGACACTTTTATTAAAATCAATACAGACACATGTAAAACAAACATAAATTTTGAATGATACACCCTCAACTACTTACTAAATAATGTATGTATGGAAAATATTAATTACTATCATCAATATTATAACTGTGTATTTAATAGCTGAAAACGCAAAAATATTAAATGACTGGTGAATGCTAAAAGATTTACTGCGATTTTCTATGGTCTCATAAGGTAGAAATACCGTGTTTTCTGCACACTTCTTTTAAATAAGCTCGGTATCCTGCATAAGAAACCATTGTTTTTGACATTTGTTAATCCTTTTGGGCATATCAAGACTAATGTATTAAATGTGTTAAATTTTATCAGGGAATAATAGTGCATCTTTAATTGTTAGTAATGTGCCTAAATATAAATTGATAGCAAAAGGCGTTCTACATTTTGAATAATATATGTCTAAGAATTACAAGTTTTGAGAAACTTATTATTAACAGCTGACGATTTCTTGTAGTTAGACATCTAACCATCTTTTGATAAGTACTGTTGCTTTGATTTACGGTCATTTTCTACACATACTATAAGCTGTATCTAGTGTAAAGCAGTCTATGTATCATGATGAATAATCAGAACTTGTACGTCGTCAACTTAAGAAAAAAATGGTTCCCACGTTAAAACACTTTATCAATCTCATAAATCGGCAGAAAAAAAAACATAACCAGAATAATATTGTAGTTGATAAAAAAAAGCTTAAAATCTAACATGAATCCAATTACATTTTTATCCTTTTATATTTCCCAAAAGGATCGACAACAAAACTTAAAAAGAGATTTCTTTCGATGATAATGGTTGTATTGCCTGTTCTTTGGACATATATTTCGAAATAGAATCAAACACATAAAAAAGTTGATCAGCAATAATTTATCAAACTATAGAGTTCATGGCATTGCTCAACAGTGCAAAGATGGCAAATCGCCATTGTATATCTTGTCCATCTTCATTGCCCACCTGAATGGTTACCCTTTTAATGCACTAGACCACAATTGTATGCACACTTTGTAAGTAAGTATGTACATTATTGTTGTCTTCACTTACAAAATGTTAGGTCTAAGGAAAACAAAAACCTAAATTGTTACAGAATAATTTTTTGTTAAATATTCTGATAACACAGTGTTTTATAACAAACTTTATGTAGAGCAAAGGCCTATAGCTTGCTCTTTTAGATTCACATTGGTTTATATCAGCTATATCATGCATTCATAAGGTTTTTTTAATATATCAATATGTCATATCATATAAAAAGGAATATAAGCTATCGTTTACTATGCTACATTTGCGTTTAGTACTTGATGAGCCGTTTGGCAGCATCTTTGGTCGAATGTATTCCCGTGGTTACCCCAGTCATAACTATGACACGGTCTTGCTATGTCATGTCATTAAGATTGCAATTTAATGGGAGTGCATGCGACATAACCATCATCTGATATGTTGAAAACTCGATTACTGGATAGCATTATCCCCTTTTCTTGAAAACAAACATATCGAATTTGCGTCTTTCACATTTCCGCGAAACCAGCACCGTCCATCATTGTAAATTGCGCCATTATTTACTTAAATATTATCAATAAAAAATATACTTATGTTGTCAAAAGAAAACAATACTCTTTGAACTCGACAAACACATTTCCTTTATTTTTCTCTGGTATTAAAAACATTCAAGATGTGAGATTTTTGTTTGATATGTTGACGGCACTATCTTTGCGATGTTTGCGAATGTCTTCAAGGTTTTATAAATCGCACGTTTATATTTCTCTTTTAGTTCCAAAAGATAACGTTGTTCTTTTGCCTCCAGATATCGTCAATACCCCATCTATGCGTCATTTGAATGATACTCAAGAGTGTCATGTTAGTGTAAGTCCTTCATTTTATGACGTACGTTCGAAGCGTGATTATGCATTTCACATTTGCAGCTTCTCTTAAGAACATGAGCAAAAAGTTGGACCTAGTATAGATGCATTCAAAAGAAAAGTCACAAAGGCTTAGATTTGTTTGGAAGTTTGATTGTGTCTGAAAATAGCCCGGTTGAATTAGATACAAATAATTTCTATAATCAACAATCGTTCTTATATTGTTTTCTGCCGTATTGAAGAAGGAGCACCGACTTACTTAATCCAGAAGCCATTAGTATATTAAAATACAAATTTACAGCATTACAATTGGAACAACAAGGACAAGCCTTGTAACCAATACTTATGTTGAAAAACTATAGAAACAAGATCAGTAGCAAAAAGTTTAAACATAAACCCGGTTTAATGGCGCTGGGTAAACGCCAAATACATAAAACACAAAAACAAAAAAATAACAAACAAGAAACATGGACGAACAGCAAAATATTCCACAAACAGCACTGTGCATACATACTTTATATAAAAAAACTAGGTATATTAATCAAATATTGTGAGGTACCGCCTTGGAACGGTCAGTAAAATGTAAATTTACTGGGGGTTTAAACCAGTGTGTGTGCACAACCTCACTCTTATCCCAACACTCCCGAAAAACGTAAATGGTAAAACTTATCAAAGTATTCACAAACTTTGATACCTTCGAGCATTAACGCCATGACGTGTTTGCTTCTTTTTACCTATGTTTGCTGTCTTCGATTTAACACATGTCTTTTTGAATACGCAATTTAAGGCGTTATGTTTGTGTCAATGTCTATCTCGGTCTTCGTTATATAAAAACAAGTATGACAAACGTTTTTGACTGGCTTTGACCGCAGTATTTAACAAGGTACCGCATTGGAACGGTCAGTAAAATGTAAATTTACTGGAGGTTTAAACCAGTTTACGTGCACAACGACAATACAGTTTGTAAAGTCAGGAACAACTGCCTTTTTTCATGTGTAATAATTTTAGTCCTACACACAGGAATTTATTGGATAAGCTATCATTTGTGAGAATACCAAATAAGTCAGCAAAATGTAGCAAAAAAAGTAATAGTATGCATTGTCCTTCGAATAGAGGATGATCTCATCCCCACTCATATTCCTTTTTTTCATTTAAGATGACTTAATTAACACTTGAAATTACACCTCGAAGGAAATGTGAGCCGTAGTGGGGCTCGGACCCACGACCACCGGAACATAAACACGGAGCTCTAACTAGCTGAGCTAACTGGGCACACGCTTAATGTAATTATTACCCTGTACACACATGTGTCATCGTTACAAACACTGTTTTTACTCACTGTTTATCGTGCATTTGCTTGTAGGCTATTCCAACATTGCCAGTTGGTTATTCAGCTACCAACTAAAAGTAGTTCGGTAGTTATGGACTCAGATTTCTCTTGTTTTATGGTTGAGATAACGAAATCAAACAGTTTTTTAATAGTCATGTGCACATACGTATCTTTATATAAAATACTGTTTTAAATCACTATTATTCGTACATCCGGCAGTTGGTTATTCGATCAATTCCAGTTGATTATTTGCGAATATCGATCTACCAACCGGGTTTTAGCTTAATCCTTCTGTAGTCAAACGTTGATGAGGTAAAGAAATATCACTTAGTTTGTCTTTTTACCCAAGTACACTCATGTGTTTTCGTCATACACATTGTTTTATTTAACTGTTTGGCGTACATTATTATTCAAACATTTACATTTGGTTATTCCTGACTATCTAGATGGCGCTGCTATATGATTGACAGGTACACATATGACAAAACACAATCCAAATGTATTTTTATGCATCAACACAGATGTTTTATTGTGTGGAACACTGATATATTTGAGTTTTTTTCTAAATTCGCAAGACGACTTCGGCTGGCTATAAACAGGTAAAAAGACCTTATTTCCTCAAGAATCTTATTATCCCCGACTTCAACAATTAGCTCAGTCGAAAACAATGTTGATTTGGTTTAATGAATTTATCTTGCAGATTAGGAATATAAGAGAAACACTCGGGGAACTATAACGCTCACCTCTGTTTAAAACTGGCATAAGGGACATAAATGTTAGTCAATTAATGTAGGAGAGACTTAAGATTAACATTGGCTTTTTCTCTTAAAGATACCTGTTAATATACTGAAAGACGTGTAAAACAAAACCATAATGACTTTTGTTCAAATGCATATTTAAATGGTCCTTCGAGCATTAAACTCATGACGTGTTGCCTCTTACCTATGTTTGCTTTCTTTAATTTTACAAATATGTATATGACTTCACATGTATGACTGTAACGTTTTCTCCATCGGTTTGTGTTATATCAAATAAGTCTGACTGCTGTGTTTGTCCGCAATATTCAACAAGGGAGAGCTTTATATAATGGCTGCATTCGAGTGCATTTATGGTACCTTGAACGTTTCAGGGGGGTATAGAAGTATATATACAACACTATTTACAAGACTGCACATCAGACTCCAATCAAATTCTGAATCGTTTGGCATTGCGTAGTTTTACTGTTCTATGACCTCCTTGTATTTCTACACAGACATAATAACGTTATATTTTGCTCGATCGATTTAAGATGGCATTCAATGCCACGTTTGAACGCTACAATTCTATTCACTCCATTAAGTGTTCGTTCACGATTAAATGTAATAATAACGTGTCTTATTACCATATAAAAATTACAAAGATAAAATGAAGCTTATGAAATATCAAATGCCATATTAGTTAATAAAGAGAAAATTACAGTTGAAATTATATTACGATTCGTTAATTCGAGATATGCGGTTTAGTCTTGAACAATTTTTTAACTAATGTGTTTGGTGGTCGTATTTTGCCCAACAACAAAACATCTGCTTTGTAATTTTAAACTCTTTATGAAATTGTATACACATGGAAAATGCCATATTATACAAAGCATCATGATAAACATGAATAAGCTTTCGAACACGTTCTTAGTCAATGAACACTTAAGGGACAATCCTCGTATTCGGAGATTTAAGCAAAAGAAAAACGTTGAACTTTCCCAATCAAGCCTCATTCGAAAGTCCCTGTACAGGAGCGCAATTCCCAGCCTTGATGATGATCTGACCCTGCTAAGTTCAGTTTTTCAGAAAAATTAATTGGTATGCTCCCTATTTTAAAGGCGCACAATATAGGTTCATGCAAACAGATATGAGTTGTTTTTAATTTTAATGCATTATCATGTTAAGCTCATTTAGCTTTGAATCTACAGTTTCGTAACTACTTATTGAAAAAAAAAACATTTATAAAAGCTTACATTTGTTATCTGTACGTAAATCATACACATTTTTGTTTTGATCATTTCATCATTATAACATATACAGAGGGCATTTCACCTACAACGTAAAAACAGTGTTTCTTAAGCTCAAGTTTAACCGCATGTCCTTCTGGTAAGCATTTCTCTGCATTGAATCAAAGGCGACTGTGTTTAACCGTTATTGCGTTAAGTTGAACAAAGATAGATCGGAGTCATGTCATATTGGCTGACGAACAAGCGCTCTTGCATTTGGAGTGTGCTTATTGCTGGGGTTGACAAATCTGCCTTACAACAAGATCAATGCCAATAGACAAACAGGAAATATTTCCTGATTCTGTCATACTTCACCTTTCTTCATAATATTGATATATTTAACTAATACGATAGTTTGTAGTTATGTGCTAAATTCAATGTTAAAAGAAAGCAAGTTTATTCTTCAAGTCACGTACACAGTATTAGTTAACTTATGGAGGCTGTAAACAACTAATTGTATGAAAAAAGAACCTAGCAGGATTATCAACAACGTCATAACATCTTATATTGGTACCAGCGATATTAAAGAAAACGAGGGAGCGCGGAAAGGAGGACTGTATAAAGACGAGCTTTTACTTTATTTACATTCCAATTTTGTTCTGGCCTGCATATGCCCTAAATGTAAGTCCCATTGAAAGCTAATGGTTACTGATGATGGCCAAAAAAACTATTCGCCTCACCATGCATACTTTCATTGACCTTAAACAGCACCTGCTGATCACTAGAAATTCAAACCCAAAACATACGTTAACGTTTAAGTTTTTGTCATACCGAATACCGCGAATGAAAACACCCCCTTCCACACCATCCTCCAAGGCATTGATCTGCGTAATCCCAAATTGGCACTAGCTACGCCTGCGCGGTCTTGTCGTTACATTCTTGACTGTCAATCCAGGGGTCGCAGGTTCGATTCCCTGCTGCACCACTTTTAATTACTAATCGATGTGCGGAGGGACGTGAAATATGGGTCCCGTGTTACAGTGCTATACACTGGTGCACGTTAAAAACCACGGTAGCTCTAACCAGTGTTTCATATTGCCTGGCACTTTGCTCCAAACACCTAAAATGACTACCAATCTAATCGGAGTACTCGCCGAATGGGAGTATAAATAAGCGAGTTTGAATAAGCTTTCACACCACCTAAATAGTGATTCTGTGTTTGACCGCCGTCGAAGTAACTTCAAGCAGTATACCGGAAATCGTCGTTTGGAGGCTATAAATAAGATTTTTGACCTTCTAATGTGAAGTGTTGAACACAGAGCATTGCGAACTGTTGGACAAAAGGAACCAGGAACCTGATATCTATAGGGTTATCTAGTGTTCCAGTTCAAGTAGCCAGATACATTGCATTGCGATCTGGCGAACAACGCTGGTGGCTAGAAACTCTAGTAAGCATCATTCAGACCTGACATCTGCGTTGGCCACAGGACACTGCGATCTGGGTGCTGACAAGGGTCCAGGCGAATACGCGGCCCAAAAGATACTGTGGAGTAGAATAGCATCAGGGACTTGGCACATCTTGGTGTTTCATAGTGTTTCATACAAGTAGCCAGATACATAGATCATTGGGATCTAGTCTGGTGAACAGAGCAGATGGCTTGGAACTCCATGAGCCAAATACTTGGTATATTCGTTAGTGACAGGGTATTGCGATATGTGTGCTGGTAAAGGTTCAGATATTTTGCATCGTCAATATAAAAGCTCCCGAAAGAGAAGGCCAGTTATAATTAAAGTGACTGAGGTTTGTTAAAACCAACGAGTAATCTTTGAACCCTGATTATATGATCGATTATGTGTAAACTTACCAATCTGTTTTTGCAATCATTAGTTTTAATGATAAGGCAACGTAGCCAAAGAAAAATTATATATATGTAAGGTCTATGACATCGATTGAACATACAACATAGCAGAAAATCTAACACGAATCCAATTTCATTTTTATCCTTTTATATTTCCCTAAAGGATCGACAAGAAACCGAAATGAGATTTCTTTCCATGGGTATTGTTGTATTGCCTGTTCTTTGAAAGGGCAGCCATTTCGAAATGGAATCGAAAACATAAAAAGTTGACATACAATAATTTGTCGGATCATAGAGTTTATGAAATATCTGAATTGCGCTAAGACGGAAACACATCCTACACCAAACGTTTATATCTTTTCCATTGTCCATACTCGCCCTTAAATCATTTTCAATACCATGAACTAGAGCACAATTTTATGTACAATTTATAAATAATCTTGTATGTTGTTATATTTTCACTTAAATTGTGTTAGGCTAAATAAATCCTTGTTAAACATACCTAGTTTTTTATTTATAGTATGCATGCACTGTGCTGCTTGTGGTGTTTTGTGCTGTTCTTCCATGTTTCTTGTTTGTGATTTTATGTTCCATGTCTTTGGCGTTTACCCAATGCCATTAAACCGGGTTTATGTTTAAACTTTTTGCTACTGAACTTGTTTCTGTAGCTTTTCTCATAAATATTAAGAAGAACAAAAATTCAAATTGCAAAAGATTTTGTTAATTTTGTTAAATATCTAGATAAGTCAGTCTTTTACAATTAACACAAACACTATGTAGAACAACGGCCTACAGCTTGTTCGTCTAGGTTCACATTGGACTCTTTCAGATACACCATGCATTCATAAGTTTCTAATATATACACATGTCATAGTTTATATAAAAAAAATATATTAATTTTACGACGTTCAAGTTTACGTTTAATACATTTTAAATCCCTTGACAGTTTTTTTAGGTATTCCGGTGGATACCCTTGTCCGAACTTCGACACGGTCTTGTTATATCATGTAATATAGATTGCGAGAGAATTTATTGAGATTGCATACGACATAGTCATCTGAAATGTTGATTACTCGATTACTGGAGAGCATTATCTACCTTTCTTGAAATCAAACATATTCCGTTTCACATTTCCACAACACCAGCACCCTATCTCATTGTAAATTGTGTCATTTTTTGCTAAAAAAGTATCAATAAAAAGTATACTTATGTTGTCAAAATTACAAAACAATCACCCTCGGCACCCCACTGCATCATAACCTATGCACTGGGGTGCCGATAATGCAAAACAATATAACACTCTTTGAACTCGACAAACACGTTTCCTTTTTTCCTCTGTTGTATTGGAAGGCATTCAAGAATTGAGATAATTGTTTGATATGTTGACGGCACTATCTCTGCGATGTTTGCCAATGTCTTCAAGGTTTCATAAATCGTGCCTTCAGTTTTCTCTTTAAATTGCAAAGGACAAAGTGATTCTTTTTTCCTCCAGATATCGTCAAAATCCCATGTATGCGTCATTTGATTGATACTCAGGAGTTTCGTGTTTGTGCGAGTCCTTCGTTTTATGACGTATGTTCGCAGCGTTGTCCTGTTTTTCACATTTTGAAGCTTCTTTTAAAAACAATAGAAAAAATATTAAGCCTAGTGTAGATGCATTCAAAAGAAAAGTCACAAAGGCTTACGTGTTTTTGTAAGTTTGGCTGTGTCTGATAATTACCCAGTTGAACTAGATTCAAGTAATTTTAATAATCAGCAATCGTTCGTAATATGTTGCAACTCCTATTATAACGTACGTTCGCAGTGTATTCTTGCATTCAACATAAATTTGAAGATTCTTTTAAAAACAAGAGAAAATATTTGACATAGTGTAGATGCATCCCAAAGGAAAGTCACAAAGATTATTTTTTTTAAGTTTGGTTGTGTCAATACGAACCCGGTTGAACTAATTACAAGTTATTTCTTTAATCAGCGATCGTTCAAATCTTAGAATACACAACAAAAATCCCTTGACAGCAACTTTAGGTATGCCCGTGGTTACCTTTGTCGGAACTTTTTTTAAAACAAACTCACAGTATTACAACGTAAACTACAAGGAAAAGCCTAGTAACCAAGCTTTAACCGATGATCTAATTATGAAGCACATGGTTCTGAGCCAAGCAGATTCACAGTATCACATCGTAGATGTGTGCTGAAGAAAATGGATGAGATATCACTTTATTACTGCATGACACAAAACCAAACAATATGTTTACCATTTTGTCATTTGTCGAATGGCTTATGTTGTCATAGCTACACCGTCTTTCCATATACGGATCTTTTTAAATTGCATTAGAATATTTTGTAACAAACGTGTGAAAATATAAAATGTCTTAAATTGAATGTCTATTAGGCAGTTGTAATTTAGTAACGTTTCAAGGGAATGAAAACACTGTTGAAAGTGCAAGAAATGTGTACATTTACCATGAATTTCTGATGATTTATGCAATTCTGAGGCAAGTATGTATGTTGTATCCTGCATTTTCAGCATCAGCAGCAATAGAAGTTGAAGTAGTGGAAGCAGTAGCAGCAGTAGCAGTAACTTCAGTTACAGTAGCAGTAGCAGAAGCAGTAGTAGTAGTAGTAGTAGTAGTAGTAGTAGTAGTAGTAGTAGTAGTAGTAGTAGTAGTAGTAGTAGTAGTAGTAGTAGTAGTAGTAGTAGTAGTAGTCGCAGCAGTAGTAATAGAAAAAGTAGAAGCAGTATTCGTAGTAGTAGCAACAGCAACAGCAGCAGCAACAGTAGTAGTAGCAGTAGCAATTGCAGTAGTAGTAGAAGTAAAAGTAATAGTAGTAGTAGTAGTAGTAGTAGTAGTAGTAGTAGTAGTAGTAGTAGTAGTAGTAGTAGTAGAAGTAGTAGTAGTAGTAGTAGTAGTAGTAGTAGTAGTAGTAGTAGTAGTAGTAGTAGTAGTAGTAGTAGTAGTAGTAGTAGTAGTAGTAGTAGTAGTAGTAGTAGTAGTAGTAGTCGTAGTAGTAGTAGTAGTAGTAGTAGTAGTAGTAGTAGTAGTAGTAGTAGAAGTAGTAGTCGTAGTAGTAGTAGTAGTAGTAGTAGTAGTAGTAGTAGTAGTAGTAGTAGTAGTAGTAGTAGTTGTAGTTGTTGCTGTTGTTGTTGTAGTAGTTGTTTGTTTTCAATATAAGAAATAAATACATCTGATAAAACTGAGAGTGAAAGAAAAGCAATGTATATATGTAATAATAATCATTATATTTGTTGTTGTTGTTGTTGTTGTTGTTGTAGTAGTTACTGTTGTTGGATACATACATTTAATTTAATGTGGTGCTGTAGTCGTTTTAATTGATGTTGTTAATTACGTATTTCATCAAAATTAATTGACGTCAACCGACTTTACTTTAGTGCTATGTACATTTGTAAACATTATATATTATGAGCTTTTATTTATTATTTTGCTCAAATTTTCACAGACGCATAGTGAAAAATATTATTTTCGATTTTGTGCTTATTTCTGATATTCTGCCTTAATTACGTTCATTGATAATTTGTTCTTATTTTAATGTCTTATGCAACCTTACTTTTCATAAAATGTCATAAATGTCCTTTCTGTAATAAAAACTGACATTGTAAAATAATTTCTAACTTTTACGTAACGTTAAAAGAAATTATGTAAAACATTTGGATGGCTTTATTGAAAATACAAGACGATTAGTTTCTTCTCTGATTACTTTAAACTGACTTAATATGACATTTCATGTGCTACTTAATGGACAGAATGCAACAGCAATACCAAAACAGCGTTACGGTAACGTCAATACAAATTGTTAACTCAAGAAAATTGCTTTCTTTCCTATTTAATAGCTTTAGTTGAGCACATAGGAACTTTCATTTATGATAAAATTAAATTCAAAATAGTAAGAACAACAATATATAAAAATTTGGTAAATGCAAATATTGTCCTTAAAATAGCGGATGATCTCATGTCGATCAGTCCTCTAATGGTTCGTTTGTGTTTAAAGATGACTTGATTTAAAACTATAAAGTAAACCTGGAAGGAAATGAGCGACTTCGTTGCATTTGCTATGGTTTCTAATACACTGTTTACCGTCATGATAAAATGCAAAGCGTCAATTACCGCCTTAAAATCGTTTAGAGTCCAGTAATAAGTTTAATTGGAATATTAAGTAATAATCAGAAATAATTACACTGACACTGTTGTCATGAAACAAAACAGATACGAAGTTGAATGATTAGCAGACAATTTTAAGGCAAAAAAGACAACCCACATACAAATAACATTAATAGAAAATGTTGAATGGTAAAAGTTGAAGCCACCTTGGAATTCCAACTGATTGATAAAAGGAACGCCATAATAATGGCATATGCCTGTTTGACGTCAACAAAATAAGGTTTGTTGTAATAGATACGCAGGTCGAATTAGTTGTTCAGACAAGTATTTCTGTAAAGAAAATTACTGCATGAGCAAACATCCGAGTAAGGAGACATGTCAATATGATAAAACACTGAATCATTTTGATAGACTATACACTACATTGTAGTTTTTATTTCTTATTATACATTGTGTATTGTGTTACCTATTGAAATATGAAAAGTAGAACATGTATTGGTGACATGTTTATCTGTTTAAATGGATGTTAAATTAGTGTTATCTGAGGTTGTTAACAGTGTTTTGTTTGAACTGTGTTGTTTTAAAGTTTTCTTGCTTTCTGTGTCCGTTTGAACTTTGGATTTACGCCGAGAAAAAAATAGCACAGTGAACATTTAGCTATAGAGCTTGTTCCGGTCAATGCCATATATTCAACTTATCATTTGGACATGTTCGTTTGTAAGCGTTATATTCTACGCTTTACAGAGATATACACTTCCTGAACTTTTTACAGCACATATGTTTGGAATTGTTAGAAGTTTATATTTATACAATGTGTGATAGCTTATACTTGACTTGCTATATGAGTATCCACCTTTAAAGTATACTGGTGTATGTCTTATATGAGAAAGTACTTTGGCCCCAAAGTTATTATTTTCATTATAAAATTACTATTCTTTTGAGTGTTCTATGGATATATTTTAGTGATAAGTGTTCATCTCCCTAAAACACAAATATTTCTAAAACGTGCAATATTTATATAACAACTACAGAAACAAGTCCAGTAGTCGAAATCTCAAGCAAACACAATACATGTGCAGTATGTCGCGGAGAGCGAAATAATGAAAATTCAGTCAGTACAGAGGTTCATGAGTATGTGGCAATTAAAATAAATGCTGAAAGCAACGAATTAGATGAAGACATAGTTGAACTAGGGCTACAAGCTGCTGGGCAAGAAAATACCCAAGCAACTGACATATTGGAAAACTTTTGTGTCACAATACAGCCTTTGAAGGCCTAGATTAAGTTTTCTATAAGTGAAACCGCCGCCCCCAATCCTTTTTTAGTAAACAACTTCTGTGTATTGATCTTAATCTTTATTACTGTCTGTTGTCTATCAGATTTCAGATCTGAGTGTCCTGCTGTGCAGCTCTGGAGGTCTTATTATAAAGAGATGAACAAATTATCTTGTCTTAGTTGTTGTTTTTGTTGTTTTTTCTTTTTCAAATCATAATAAAAAAATTATAACAATGCTAACAAAGACTTAGAGTACTGTTATATGATATACATGTATATAATAGCCCATTAATAGGATTTAACAATGATGCTTCACAATTTGGATATAACAATGGTGACCATGTATTTAAAGTGGATTGAAATATATCAGTTATATAACTAGTAAAACACTTATTTCTCTTATTTATTATTTATTTCCCATCGGTCAAATTTATAAATACATTGGCTATGCAAATTGTATTACAAGAATTGGTTATATATTAGTGAGACAATGAGATTATCGACTCTCAAAGTGTCACTCTAAATGGCCCTGTGCCAATAAACAAATACACAGGAAATTATTGTCCCCTGCTGTGACCCCAGTGCAATAAACAAGGGATGAATAGCAGGGAATGAACATGTCAAACATTCCATTAACTATGCCGTAAACGCAGCTGGTAAAAATGGAAAGTTTTCAACAAAGTCAATTTCCTACAACTTATTTGAAGACATTAAAATCGGAGAAACTGGCCAAGTAATTTCTGTCAAGTACAATAGAAATCTTTCGTTTCCTCAGAATGACGCAAGGCGGAGGTGTTTTCTGAATCATACCATTTTGATTTGAAATTGACTTCATTAAATACTTTCCATCTTTTATCAGGCGCGTTAAACGCGCTAATGTCTATGTTGTATTTCGAGAGCTAATCGTGTCCATTTGGGTGTTTTGTTACGAGTTAAAGACATTAAACATCTCTGTTTGTACACTGATAATCTAATTACTTTGGGAGTTGTCATCACACAAGCGCATTTCATCGGCGACAGGCTAGCATTTTTTGTTCCTGTATTGACGGATTTCTTTGTAACTGTGGTCTTGTGTGATTTTCTGTATAACATGAGGCTCGTTCGCCTTCTAAATCGGGCCATGGTGAAGTTCAGGTCAGTTCCTGAAGTGAAAAGGTCGTTGACTTTATAAATGATACACATCACATACCAAACTGAAAGACTCGTGATCATTAGCGATTCCCAGAATTAAAAACGTATCCTCTCAAGACTAAACAATTGTGCAAAAGTTTGTTTGCATTTCACCAAAATGTGGGTAATTAGCTTGCAATAAACACAATGGGGAGGGGGGGGGGTTAAGGAACAAAATAGCGGTCAGAAAACTTGTACAGTCGAGTAATAACCATGAAGTCTTGAAAATTGGGATATATTCATGAAAGCACAGTTACAACGTGTACAGATATGTCATATTTGCCGAGAAAATGCGAAAATAATGTGGATAAAATCAACACGTTTATTCGTAAACATTGCCTCCTCAGCCACAACCTGTTCAATATCTTTTTTATCTTTAAAGTGATGATACCAAACTAAGATGTCGATGGAAGGATATGTTATTCGCCACATACCGGACGCATACATTTTTCAAAATTTAAGAAAAAGTCCACTTACCAGCAAACGTTGCTACCTGAATCGGTACTTTTCATTCTTAATCCGCCATTTTGTTTGCCATGAAACATTTCTCTAACTTAATGTTTGCATGAAACGGAATTATGTCCTCCCCCTTGGTAAGTATTTCGAATCCTTGATGAAATTCTGAACAAAAGTAAAAATTCTGCAGTTGGTCTCGCGGTCGAGGGCTGTGCTTCCATTGAGAATGAACTCAACATCTAATTCTGTAATGTCTGACATAAATGTAATGAAAGAGTTTTCTCTGCTGTTTGAGTATTGTGGTGTTTTTCAGCGTACTTAAATATACCAATTAGCATAAGTTATTTGGGACAATTACCTTTCCTTAATGTATCTGCATAACCCGTATATTCATCTAAGAATGTGGCTTTTACCTTCAACTACAACAAGCATGCTCCTGGCCCGAAGCTCCGGTTTCGTCTCAGCTCTCCCTAGTTCCTGGTTCCCGGTTATCTCCCCTGGACAATTCTACTAGCAGGGTATCAGTACCGAACGATATCACAGTATAAATCACATTGCACGAACAAATGATTGTTATCGGCTATCCCCTTGTGTCGTCATCAAAGGGCATTTTAAACGTATATTTTAACTCAATTGAGAGTTTAATAGCTAGATTATAAGATAAGCATTTTAGAATAACAAAATACAAGTCAAAGTAAAGTAATTCTTCAACTATATTTTCGAATGCAACCGGTATGAGCTTATCAATGCGTCTAATGTCTTTTAATGTAAACGATACAATTTAATTAATTATCAATAACTGCTTTAGTTTTAATGTAATGGTCAAACACAAAAACAAATACACATTCAACAAGTATATACAAATAGCATTATCAAGAGTCAGTGAAAAAATAAATAGTTAATCGGTGGTTAAACCAGTCAAGGAGTTTCTAATTTCACACTTCTTTAATCATGAGGGCGTTTAATGTATCGTTGTTGTTAGTGATGTCTCTTGGTTTCGTATTTTTGTAAATTGTAACTTACTGTTAATCATATCTTTTCGTAATAATTCATAACTGCCAATTAACATTTTATTCGAAGGAAGTGAAAACATCCAACTCTACAGTTCATCTGTAATTCTAGTAATGAAAGTTGGTATTACAAAAAACGATAATAAAGCATGTGCCCTTCTTCTGGTGATTACTCTTATTTCCTCTTGAAAACAAATGAACATTACTATATTGCAAACAAGTCAATTTCGGTCGGGTTTTCCATAAGGATTTTGATGGGTGACGGGTAATTTTCTTAGAGACGTTATCTTGTGCCCTCTGCAGATCGTGCGAACGACCTATTTATCTTTGTCAGTTTTCAATTAACTTTGACCAAACCTATATTATGTATTATTGGTTCAAACCAATATATATATAGACCTGAAAGTTACAGTTTAATCCAAAGTCTGTCTGGATGTTTGTACAATGCTTTAAAAATTAGCATTTTCTGTAAGCCGCATAAGATAATGCTTACCAACA
The DNA here is from genome assembly GCF_026914265.1 of Mya arenaria. Classification (NCBI taxonomy): domain Eukaryota; kingdom Metazoa; phylum Mollusca; class Bivalvia; order Myida; family Myidae; genus Mya; species Mya arenaria. The sequence goes on from NC_069132.1 coordinate 15,545,752, forward strand.
AACCTATGATGATAATTAAATATAACTGTAACGATCTGAACACAAAGAGTAACATTTTACATGTATAATTTGATATTTATTTATTATGAAAATAAAAAGATCAAATGGGCAAATAAACACTTCAGAAAATACAGTGTACATCTTCAAACAACCCACAATGATAACTTCAAACAACACACAATGACAACTTCAAACAACACACAATGACAACTTCAAACAACACACAATGACAACTTCAAACAACACACAATGGCATTTTCTAACAATACACAATGAAAACTTCAAACAACACACAATGACAACTTCAAACAGCACACAATGACAACTTCAAATAACCCACAATGACAACTTCAAACAACACACAATGACATCTCCAAAGAACACACAATGGCATCTTTAAACAACGCACAATGAAAACTTCAAACAAGACACAATGACAACTTCACACAACACACAAAGACATCTTCAAACAACACACAATGACAACTTCAAACAACACACAATGACAACTTCAAACAACACACAATGACAAAACAACACACAATGACAACTTCAAACAACACACAATGGCAACTTCAAACAACACACAATGACAACTTCAAAATATGCATAAGTGACAACTTAAAATCCATTTTAACAAAAAATATAGTATCAATAAATGGTTGACTTAGCACAGGACATTTTAAACATAAACATGACGTACTACAATACCGGGTAGTTATCAGAATGCGAATATTATCTGGTTCACAGTTCTATGGCGGCAGGCATCAGTTATATTGTTTCTGAAAAGGGCGCTGAATGACCCGAACCCGACAAGAAATGCCACTTGGAGCTGCTATCAACTTGAATTAAGAAAGTCACATTTATAACTTTCACCAGGCTGTGTTTTCAAAAAATAGATGCATTGCAGGCATACGGTGGAGGTGCTGAAGAGAATTTATGTTGACAGATTACAAATAAGTGTTCAATACATTATAGCCCGGTCAACCAAATTTCTCCAGGAGTTTGACTTCCAAAGTCTTTTATACAAACATTTATTATCCCAACTTCGAAACTAACACCTTCTAACTGCCTACTACCTATTGACATGTCACTCGACAAGACTAGCACTTTGCGTTCAAATGTTCGTTCATGTGATTTCATTATTTACATAAATACTTGCCTATCAAGTTTTCCCATATCTCGACTACTACCTTATTTTGTTGACGTCCAGCAAATGCTTATTCCTTTATTAGATCGTGCCTTTTATCAATCAACAAAGATTCCTCACCGCGAAAGCAATTAGACCTTAGATGCGAATTCGTCCGTCAAATATTATATCAAACTCGTTCCCCATACTGACAGCCACAATCCCTTATATTAATTCATATGTGCATAATACCAGCTATTCCTTACAAACAACATACATCACTGTCTGTAAAATATACATAGAATAGAAAAGGCATTTGCTTTTCGCAATAACAATCATTGTTTCATTCATTCTGAGCATTTGTCACCTTTTTTTATAAAAAAAAATTCTCAACATATCGCTAACGAAACGAGTTAGTGTATTTTTTTACCTTTTACTGCCCTATTTTTTTGTAAAATTAATATGACTATAAAATAAACTTACAGGGATTTTCCTATCTGAATCAATTTGTATTTTGCTGTGTTACCAATGATAAGTTAGAGTTTAAACCGGTTTTGATTCGTGCGAACGTCATAAGTACAGGATCCTGTTAATCCTATTTTTTGTGAAATATGTTGAATTCTTATACAACTATTGCTTCTTAAATATCTATATACATTTCTAGATGCATCATGCCTGTGCTCTTATTGTTTTATATATGCATAGCCAAACAACAGTCGCTTATTATTTACAAACACATATGCATTAACCAGTCAATTATTTACTATCAAATTCTAATCAAAGCGACGTCATTGTCGGTTTTATCTCCCATCGTCCAGACTCTCTATGTCCCTACACGCAATAACGCAATATGTCAACGCCTTTATAGTTTATCCCTGTCAGCCGCTAAAAGATCTTTTCTAATCCCCTCGATAATAAAACTCATACATAGTTAACTATTCTCCGGCTTTGATTTTCTGAAATAATAGAAATGGTTGAATGAAGTGCACATATTCTGAAAAGTACTCAACATTGATAAAATCTTTTTTCACATAATTAGCTTTTCAAATTTGATGCCGGTATAAGATCATTACTCATTATTTCAATTTCTTTTCATATCGTTGCACGTGTTATACTAAGTGGTAGATTTAGTGACAATGTCCAAACCTGGTTAAAAAGTCTATTTTCAGTCTTTTTCGGACAATGGTATACTTGTATTTGGTAACAATAATGACAGCTACATATATAATGGTTTCTTTGCAGAGCAAATTTGGAGAAATAAAATTGGGGATTGTACTCTTATTTCATTTTTTGAATATTGTTTGACTTTCGGATGTTATTTGATATAGAAGAAGCAGAAGATATATGCCATATGGCCCGTGAGAAAAACCAAATACACACATAAGCACTTACAAATGACATAGCAAATGAGGAATTTTTAGACACAATTTTAGAATTTTTGCGAAATCTTTTAACAGGACATGATTTAAAACAACGTGAAATTTGAAATTTGCAAGATCAGACCAAAGACGTAGAATGTGTTAATATGCTAACAAATATCAAACTTCAATACATACAAAACGATGCAAGTATTTTTCAAAACATAAAATAAAAATAAAACAATATGATATAACAACATACTGACAAATAAAAGTAATATTACCTTCGTAAAATAGACCTTTAATTAAAAGCTTCATGTAAGTATGTACTTAATTTTCTGAGTTTAAATATTAGTACTTTCAGAGATTTGTTGAAGATTATACATACTAGGATTGGACCAGTAATATTTAGAAATGTATATTTTATGGAGTTCAGTTTATAAATAACATTTTTGTGCTTCACCAGTAAGAGTTACTTCTGTATTACTACAAGAACCACCCGAGGAAAAGAAAACAGCGAAGTAAGACAAAGACCTGAATTCTTCAAGACGTTCCTCGTTATAGTTTAACTGTAGGTTCCTTGGCAGAATACCATCCAATTATTTTAGTTTTCTGGACTTCTTTTTGAGTTTCCATCAACGAAAATGTTCTTATAAACTACCTTACCCGTTTTGGAAGCAATCCGCCGAATCAGCTTAGTCTAGTCTAATCGTTTTCTTTTCACTAAATGCACTTTGTTGTGCATGATGGAACGTATCCGATACTCAAATGTGAAATTTTGATTGTGGTGACACCATTTTATTTATGCATCATTTGTTAGAGTTATATATCGTCCCTTAAGAGCAATAACTCAATAATTGCATTTATGAATAGAAGAAGATACAACGTTTTTGTAGGTGATGATGTGCAGAAACGAAGATACTTAAATTTTACAAAGGATAATGCTACAAACCAGCTTTGTTCGCCTTTATTCATACTAGTATATGAAAAATAAGTGACTTCATGATCGAACACGAAAGAAGGCTCCAGATGAACAATATTAATGCGAAAAGCTACAGAAACAAGCTCAGTAGCAAAAGTTTAAACATAAACCCGGGTTAATGGCACTGGGTAAACGCCAAAGACATATAACATAATATCACAAACAAGAAACAAGACGAAAATGCATATCGTTTAATAAGATACACTTTGAGAACGGGGTTAATCATTGTGTAAATATTCAGGGTTATATTTCGGTACATCTTACTGATAAACAAAATGCACATGCCTGTTTAAATGTGTCTTTGCATCGACGTATACAGACGTTAGAGTAGAGTGAAATTTAGATGGCCTCGGAATTCATAGAATTAAAAGATTTTGCAACTTTCACCATATAACAACATGATCGTTTCTGCACTTTTTTCTATATATCTATTGACATGTGTGGAGATAGCTGCTTGTTCAAAGGAGGACAAAAAAGATGCAATTGTGGCAACAAAAGTGGGTACATTTAAAGGATACATAAGGCCATTTACTTTTTTAGATGAAACCTACAGAGTGAGAAGGTTTCTAGGGATTCCATATGCTGAACCTCCAGTTGATACTCTCCGATTTCAGAAACCTCTAACTAAGCTTCCGGTCACGGGCATATATGACGCAACGCAATATAAACCAGCTTGTTTTCAAACTATTATTGGGCTTAATGGAAAGCGTAACCCGGACGCAATTCTTCAAGATGCAGAGGACTGCCTTTTCTTAGACATTTACGCCCCAGCAAAGACGACAGCAAGCCCTGTCCCTGTCCTCATACATATTCATGGTGGAGGATTTGTTGTAGGTGGCGCTGCAATCTACCCTGGAGACACACTCAGTGCTTACGGAGACATTATCGTGGTCGTGGTTAGTTACCGATTGAGTGTTTTCGGATTTTTGAGTACAGGAGACAAACATCTACCTGGTAACTACGGACTTTGGGACCAACATGAGGCCATTAAATGGGTACATAACAATATTGAAGCCTTTGGTGGAGATCCAAACGCCATAACTATTGGAGGCCATTCTGCAGGGGCAGCTAGTGCAATTTACCAAAGTCTTTATCCAGGAAATGTAGGTCTACTCAAACGAACAATCGCAATGAGTGGAGCAATTACATGCCCCTGGGCATTTAATTCAAATCCGCTTAAGGTAACACGTAGATTTGCGAAACTGCTTGACTGTGACAGCGAGAATACAAAAGAGATAGCGGATTGCATACGCTCCAAACCGTCAGAAGAGCTTCACCACGTACTGAACGACAACAATGGTTTCATTACTTTCCCAATGGAGTTTGTCACCACGGTGGATGATGATTTAATTCCAGAGCCACCAAATGACTTGATACATGGAGACTCTGACATTGCCAAAGAGCGTCGAAATAATTTTGCCAATTTAGATTTCATGACTGGACTTATGTCTGGTGAAGGGTTAATGAATATAGCATCGTTCTGTGGTGTGAACGATACACTCGGGTTTTCTCTAACACAAGAACAACTTGAGAATGAAGAGATACCTAAAATTTCAAAAATAATGTTTGGCGAAAACGCTTCGGAGACAATAAATAAGCTACTTATAGCGGAATATACCAATTGGAAGGACCCGTCCAATATAGACGTTGTACTAGATACGTTTGTCAAAATATCTGGAGACTACGTTTTCAACATCGAAACCATTGATATGATAAGAACCTATGCCGGTTTAAGTTCTAAATCTAGCTACCTGTACTTCATGGATGCCTTGGTGACTCAACATATATTGGCAGTACCGGCTTGGGCTAAGCAACCAAATCATGGAGACGAAGCGGCGCTTCTCTTTGGCTTCGATACGGAAGATGGATTTACAAAGTGGTCAACGCCATATGGGATAGAACCTAAGTCATGGGAGTACAAGCTCTCAAAAATGTTCTTGACAATCTTCACGAATTTCATAAAGTCGGGGTAGGTTTTGTCAATGTATACGAATGATTTGCTTTCAATTACTTTTATTTGTTTTCTTCTAAATAACACTTCCATACGTTTTATTATTTTCCTTTCCAGCCATTCCGATTTAATAGTATCTGACTTATTTTGTAGAAATCCTAACCAGCCGGTAAACTTGGGGACAGTTACAGACCAAAATATAGAATTTGAAGCGTATGACCTTGAGTCGGAGAAATACTTCATCTTATCAAATAATACTTACTCCGTCGGAGAGCATCTGTATGCCAGAGAGGCCAATTTCTGGCTCAAACTCTTGCCATTTGTGGCGGAGACGAGAAAATCTGAGGAGCATTCGCCAGATGGATACTGTGACAGTGACGGTTGTAACTAGATGTGTGTTAAATATATTTACTATAACTTAAATCGTTCAGTTATTTAAAAATTAAATAACTTATTTTATTTTATTAAAACATGTTTATGTTCCCAATCTAATGATGCTATAATATGATAACAAAACACATGCAATGACACATTTTATGAAACAGAATACCAGTGCTAAAATAACAGTAAAGGTCAAAAGCGTTATGGCTTCAGTCATCACGTATATAGGTCGCCCAGAGGTTTATCTTCAGGGATAAATCGACCTTTCAATATGTGTGTCTGGTCATATGCGATTTGATAAAAGCCACCTTTTGGTAGTTTATGACCTAGTAAAGTCAATAACCATAGTTTAGCAAGTAAATACTTTCCAAAGAAAGCTCAGACACAATTATAGCAACAATGACACTATATATGAACATGTTATGATGGCAATCTGTAAACAAAGTCATTTTTCAATCTTATTTTCCAAATGAAAAAAGGCACGGCCAAAGAATATAGGCAAACTCCAAAATGATTGTCTAGTTTAAACACCAATTTCGTAAAAAAAAACTCCTAGGTTTGGAAATGTTAAGTTCGGTCTTAAGTTCGGTCTTGTCTTAACGGTGGTAATTTTAACGAGTATGTCAAACAAACTAGTCGGTCCGGAATCATTCGGTGTGACCTATATGACCGAAATATTTGTTTCCGAAAGATACTGGCAAGTCAAATATACGTAACCACTAACACTAACACGATTAAAATATAATACATCACAAAATTTGATAGAAGACATTAACGTGACACTCTTATTCAAAATGAATACATACACATGTTTAACAAACATCAATTTCGACTGATAAACCCTAAACTACTTACTAAATAATGCATATATGGAAAATATTTATGACTGATAACCGGACTATAATACTGTAACCAAGTTTTAATAGTATCAAGCGCAAAAATATTAAATGATTGGTAAATGCTTAAAGATTTATTGTGGTCTACTTTAGTCTCTTAGGTATTAATACCGTGTTTCATGCTAATTTCTTTCAATTTAAACTCGGTATCCTTCATATTAACCATTGTTTTTGACAATTATTCATGCTTTTTGGAATATAAAAACAATATTTTTAATTGTGGTAAAACTTTTTTTGGGGAGTAAGAGTGCATCTTTAATTGTATTAAATCTGCATGCAAACATACTAGGCCATTATTGCGTCAGCTGAAATATGACCTCTTATCAGTTCATAAGGTTCATACTGCCCTGCATTTGGACCGTTGAATGAGTGTGTTGTCGTAGAAAGTATTTGTTTGGCTTTGTCTTAATGCATGTCATAAATAAAAAAAGTTTTTAAGTTTTTTTGTCGCTCGTTGTTTCGTAATAGCGTCAATTGATTAAGATATATAAAAGCTGAACTTAATCAAGTATTGGAAAAACACTATTCAGGAAACGAAAACAATTAACAAGTGTCTTCTGTGCTATCCTACATTTTTAACTTTTAATTGAAAAAGGCCCTAGCTAAGCCATCCCTGTTTAGACCCCAGCTGAGAAGTGTATGACCCTGATTCCACTGTAGGGTGCATTCCTATACTAAGTAGACCGTTTCAAAAATATATTATTGCTTTAGTATTAAATCTATTATTAGTTTCGTAACATTAAACAAATTGATCAGTTTATGAAAAGCGTCTGTCTTCATTCGCATGAAAACACCATCTTGAAGACAGCAACTACGATTACTTACGTTAGCAGGTTCAATTCTCCATAAATCTCTGAAAAGGTGATGGTATGTCACCATGGTGTATCTCAAAAATACAGTTGGTTCAATTCTCCGGTATTAAACTAGATATGTTTAAAAAATCAGATCAGAATCTCAGACTTTAACTAGTCATCGAATCGTTACAGAGCGTTGGTTAATTTAAATAAAGTGTAGATAATAAAGACGTTATAGCTAGCCTTGCACTTGGCTTAGCGGTAGACGTCTTTTTGAAAGTATGACCAATTTTGTTATCAATTGCATGACCTTTTACGATTGAATCATTGTGTTTCCATTTCCGTAAGTATAAATCTGATGTATGCTTCATTCTATTTATGATCTTTATCAAATAGAAATGTTCAGCTACGTTAAAAAATAATCAAGATGTGCATTATTGAATTACGTACTGGATGAAATTACCTATTACATTCACAATTAGCTTTAACGTAGACTGCCGTTGGCAATCGGTAATTTTAGTTTGTTGTTTACCGAAACAAAAAGGAATAGGTTGGTATAACAAGGTACGCCGAGGAACATTGAAATATTTTTCAAAAGGTTAAGGTGATGGCATGTTTTCAAATCAATATTTATGTTTCAAATCAAGTTTTGAAAATGAAATAAAGAGCTGGTTTTAAATGTGTTTATGTACCGATATTTTCCAAATGAAAATAAGAATGCAGCCTTATTTTCTAAATGTAAGGTGCACCCACAATTATTAAAATATACATATGAATGCAACGATATGAACCTTAAGTGTCGGCGCCCCGTGCATAAATGTTTAGGTTAAATCTTGAATTATGGTCGTAACGTATAATAATGTATAGGCGCATGGAACATTCGGGACCTTTTCGTACACCATGACACAAAGACTTTTGTTTGTCACCGCGCTGTTCTTGTGAGCGCAATTTTTAATTTTTTATAAAGCTATGGTTGAATTAGCCAGATGAAGTGAAACTTATGCAACATTAACATGTATACGTATGATATTTTGCTGGCTAATGGGCAAGTTAGTTCCATGTGATACGCCAAATTGCTGAAGCAAGCAGTTAGTTTCGATGATGTCGATCATCAGGGTATAAATGATACATTTCATTTGATATTTACTTAATGGATTGAGGCGAAGTTAACGCCACTTTCAAACATCGAAACGCTTTAGTTATATAAGGGACAAAACCATAATAAAGTAATTAGGTGCGGGAAGACCTTTATAAACTCCCAAAACAAGCAGATGTATACCAAACTGAAGTTTCCTACTATTCTATGATTTTTATTTACTTTTTGAACATATCAAGGGTTATTTGTGTCTTTTCTTAACCAAAAGACAGCAAGTCCCATCCGTGTTTTTTTGTATATATACAGCGCGTTTCCATGGTAGGTGTCACTGCTTAGTATTCTTGAGACAAACGTGATGCTTACGGAGGCAGTATTGTTGTCATGGCTAGAATTTTGGATAAACACGAGACCGTATGGGGTATATAACAACATTTAGGGTCATACAACTACAGGAGGCCATTCCCATTGAGCAGTTAGTACAATTTACCAACATGCAGGTCTACTATAGCAATTAGTGGAGCAATAACAACATGTTCTTGGGCTTTAAATTCCAATCTGCTAATGGTTACAAGTAAATATAATTATGTACTGTGCTGTTTGTAGAGTTTTGTGGTGTTGCTTTTTGACAGCAAGTTCGAAGTGTATACGCTCCAAGCCTTCACACTAGTGACAAGTGGCTTGCTACATGGACACTTTTAAATTGCTAATGTGCGTTGAAATAAGTTTACTTAGTTTGATTTTATTACTTGACTCACGTCGAAACGATATGAATTATGAATGAACCAAGAGGATTTTCACATTGCCAAGATCAATTTAGAAAATAGAAGATATACCTAAAATGTTAAAATTAATGATTAGCAAAAAATAATTGCGGAGACAATGAATTACCTTCAAATAGCAGAATACACAAATTTGAAAGATAAAATAATAATAGTATTTTTATTTTGCCATTTTGCCTCGCAGAGATAAACTGTTTATTCACGATTTATAGAACTACGACGATAGGAATGAACAAAGGCATCTCGTTTCATTAATTCCAAAGTCCACCAGGTGATACGATATCATTAAGCCATGTTCAAAATGCAAACTTAAGACCACTATGCAATAAGATTGTTTCGTACAATCAGTTCATGATAATAACAATCTTTCAAGTCCAAAGTCAATGTCAATGTCGAGTGTCCTTCAAATGATATTTCATACTGAAGTGTTCATCAAAGTGTATATTCAAATATGCTGGTAAAATCTAATTGTTCATGCACCTATCGATGTAGCTATGAAACAGTTGTTTTTTTTATGTTAGAAGCAGTATATCCCATATAAAGTAAAACTTATTTGGTTGGTATAATGAAGTAAGCCCTTAAACTTGAAAATGAAATCGTCAATTAATTAAAGTACGTCTATTAAGAGTTGACATAAATGGGTATTAACTTATGACGTTCATGACCTTTTTTGTTTTTCAATGTAGCAGGTGTCAAAAGCCCTTTTAAAGTACGGAAAGCAATTGCTGCTGTGAAACAGACTGTAGAAGATTGGCGCTAATTGATTGAAAATATTGCTCATACCGACTAAAAAATTGGACATTTCAATGTGTGAACCTCGCGATGAAAGCTGTACATCGAGCGGTGTAAGTCATACGAAGAGATTTCGATAAACTCCAAATAGTGTCTTATTCCCACTCCGGGACAAGATCCAAAGTGAGGGAGATTCAGCAAAGACGGATGGCGGTCTAAACAGGTTAGGACAATCACTGTTTATTTCACTGATGTTGACATTTTTATCAAAATCAATTCAAATATAAATAAGGTAAATCTTAAGAAGACAAACACACGATGTCGATTTTGTTTATTTTTTGCAGCTAAATATTGGTGTGAATAGTAGTAGTGTAGCAACGCATACATATATCTTAAGCAACTAGGGGTTTGATCCACAACAGGTGATGACAATTCCTTTTCAGTTCAGTTACCACAGTCGTCGTCTCTATCACAATAACTGCAAGTTCCACGAACCGCCGATATGACATTCGGAAGAGGCTTGGTCCAGAAGTTGAATTCACGGGCAAACAAGTTTTCCCGGTGTGAAGCGATCATTCCCAAGGCAGAAGTAGTCCCCTCCCTCCCGAGTGTAGTGAGGCCACCGGACACCGTCTCCGACCATAGAACCTATATCTGCAGGTGTATGGGGGTCACAATAATGTTCAAAACGTTTGTTTAACAGTGTAAGTTTAGATGAGATATGAAATGGTTAAACTTCAGTAAAACTGCCAACGCGTTACGCTGTTTTGCATCAAATGTATAAGACCATCGTCCTTATACTGCTCTACTTTAAAGGTAATTACCTTACTCTGCCTACGCCAACTAAAAGCGAGGTCTTGATATACATTCACATTAAACTTTTCAGGTTCTGACTTCTTTTTAAATCATTTAAGAAAAGAGAAATGCTTGCTTGGATGCCCATCAATATCCATGGCAGTTTCGTTGTATAATAAAGAATATAAACATAAGAATGTTTTCAAAGTTTATGGAAAAATGCACCGTTGAGACAAAAACAACACATTTTTGTAATCGATTAGGAAATAAATATGTATATAGCTATTAGTATATATCCAAGCAGTTTTGATTTTGAAACAGAAGTGATAACGAGTTCGAATGTTTGAATGCTCATTTTCATACCCTGTCTTGATAAAGTTTGTCACAATGGTCGGTGGGGTTCTCTATAAACAGGGACGTCCACGTGGCGAACCCGTCTTCCGGGTCGAAGCCAAACCACAGGCTCAGGTCGTCGACGTGGTTTGGCTGATCGCTCCATGATGGGTATGTCAACACATGCTGAGAAAGCTGCGGCACTTTGTAATAGAGATAGGAAATTATTCGCGGTTCTATACTGTTTCTTATTATAGTTGTTCCCGCTAAAAAGAACCGGTTTTAAACGGGGATATTGTTCTCCTGCACGATTTTCCGTGCACGAGATTTAGGTTCAGTATATAAGTAGTGTGCGGTGCGTATTCGTCGTTCGAAGTTTATTGGTAGCATTCTACAGGTGTAAGTTGTCACCCGCCCTACCGTTGCTTATAGCAGTTTAAGATTCACTGAAAGCAGTTTATTTATGTCTTTGGTGTTGCAATAGGTACACGAAGATGTTAAAACTTCTACAGCTATAAATTGACAATAAATCAAGGCTATTCTACGCCAATTTTATTCAATTTCAAGTTAGAATCGTTTCAGTACTCTAACAATCGGATCCGATTCAGAGAGAGGACTAGGTCCAGCGTCATACAGTAGACGTTCGCATATCCATCCGTTCTGATGTGCCTATAAATTACAGATACTACCTATTTGGTAAAGACAAACGAACGGCACAGACTCAATCTATTTATCTTACAATGTGAAATTTGCTACCAATAACAAACCTTATTCCTAGTTGTGTCTTGTCGTTTTGATTTGGTGTCTGGAACAATTTTAATAAGTGAATAATAATTTTACTACCAATAACGTCAGTGAAGCTGTTTTTCCTACTTTGAGCAGCGTGAGCATTAATTGTCTGTATATTGAACATCCAGTCTCCACTGACTTTAATATATGCACGACGCGCGATTGTATAATTGGATATGTCTGACCAATCTGTGAATTCATTTATCATCATTTTTCGTACAATAACTTGAGAAGACTCACCAAAATATGTTTTCGCCATGTTTGCAGTCAGTTCCTCCTCAAAATTGTGTCGAGTTACTTGGAACTGTTCAGTATCATTCACTTCCGCAAAGGGCAATATAGCGAGTATACCCTCTCCTGCCACGACACCCGTCATAAAATCGACGTTACCAAAGGTCCCCCTGTATACTTTACTTTTCGCAGAATTCCCATGAAGTAAGACTTCATGATATTCTGGGATGATATCACCATCTCTTGTTGGAATAAATTCCATAGGAAAAGTAATAAACCCGTGGTTGTCATTGAGGAAATAATGCAGTTCACTGAAAGGCTTATGTCGTATACAGCCTGATAGTTCCTTTGAGTTATCCTGGTCCCATCCATATAGCTTGGCGTACCATCGAGTAGCTTTTATTGGACGCTTGTTGAATCCACAAGGATTATTTAGAGATCCGCTCATTGCTCATTGTCCAATTAAGACCAACTTATATTAAAGGTTATTATAGAATAAGACCTAGTATGCTTAAACTTGTGCAACTGCTTAATACACAGAACACATCTGAAACATTTATGTTAAGCAAATACATATCGGAAGCATTTAAGGTGCGTTCTATTTTATTAAGGAATCAATACTTATAAGCCTTGATACACACATTTATTTCAAGCAGTAGTATGCTTTGTTTACATTTGTAACTATGTGTTACCATTTATGTTGATATATACAATGTTAGTCTGTTTTAATGTTAGAAATTGATCAATTGAATATCATTTGGTCCAACATATACTAGTATATAAAAGCAAACTATTGGTTATTGTATTGTATACTATTATAGTTTGATAGATTTGTGACTTACTATTCCAGTTCATCCTTAAGCATAGATTGATAATAATATTTATTTAGTATTTCACACTACATTGTATAATTGTAATTGTAATATATTTAATATGTATATGAAACACAAAAAAACTGTATAGTTTACGTGTAATAAAATATGTTCTGTTCTTCTCTGTTCTGTTAACGACATTTTGTAGATATATTCAGATATATCAAATGTTTGAAATGTATCGGGCTGCAAAACCCGGTTAACAATATATAAAGCAAACGCAGTTGTGAATTAAATTGTACAAGATGGTCGATGAATGATTGAAGATATTGCTTTTTAAGTTTAAATTTCAGGAGCCAATTTGTATACCATTGCGAATAAAAAATGGGACTTGCAAGTGACATTTGAATGTGCCAATCTCGCCTTGACAGTGATACTTCGAGCCGTGTAGGTCATACGAAGAGATTTCGATAAACTCCAAATATTTTCTTATTCCCACTCCGGGACAAGATTCAAAGTGAGGGAGATTCAGCAAAGACGGATGGTGGTCTAAACAAGTTAGGACAATCACTGTTTATTTCACTCATATCTACAGTTTTATCAAAATCAAGTTTTATATATAGTTAGGGTAAATCTTTAAAAGACAAACGCATTATGACGATTATATTCTAGTTTTGAAGCTTAATATTGGTGTGAATAGTGAATTGTAGAAACGCATATATCTATCTCTGGCCACGGGGTGTTTGAATCACAAAAGGTTTTCAGTTCAGTCACCACATCCGCCGTCTCTATCGCAATAACCGTAAGTTCCCCGAACCGCCGATATGACATCTGGAATAAGCTTGGTCCAGAAGTTGAAGGCACGGGCAAACAAGTTTTTCCCCTTCTTATAGCGATCGTTCCCAAGGCAGAAGAAGTCCCCTCCCTCCCGAGTGTACTGCGGCCATCGGACACCTTCACCGACCATGGAACCTATATCTGCAGGTGTATGGGGGTCACTGTAATGTTCACACCATATGTTTAACAGTGTACATTAAGATAAGCTATGCAATGAACTAACTTCAGTAAAACCTTCAACGTGTTACGCTGTTTCGCATCAAACGTATTAGATGAGCGTCCTAACACCGCTCTTTTTATGGACAAAGATCATACTTTGCCTTCGACATCGAATAGCGAGGTATTGATATACACTCACATTATACCTGATTGAAACTTTACAGGCTATACATGCTTTAAAAATTTAAGAAAGACAAATGCGAGCTCAGATGCTCATCTCGTTCTATACTAATGAATATAAAGATAAGCATGTGTTCAAAGTTTATGCACCGTTAAGAAAAACACAAAACACATTTTTGTTACCAATTAGTTAGTTAATATGGATATAGCTATTATCATATGTGCAAGTACTTTTTATTTTGAAACTTAAGTGATAAAGAGTTTGAATGCTTGAATGTTTATTCCCATACCCTGTCTTGACGAAGTTTGTCACAATGGTGATAACTGCTTTGGACGCCCGCATTTCCCAGTCGGCGGGGTTCTCCCCGAACGGGGACGTCCACGTCGCGAAACCGTCTTCCGGATCGAAACCAAACCACAGGCTCAGATCGTCGACGTGGTTTGGCTGATCGCTCCAAGATGGGTACGTCAACACGTGCTGTGAAACCTGCGCCTCGTTGAAATAGAGATAGCTGTTTTTCCTACGTTGAGCAGCGTGAGCATTAATGGCCTCGATTGTCTGTATATTGAATAACCAGTCCCCACTGGCTTTAATATATGCACGACGCGCGATTGTATCATTGAATGTTTCTGACCAGTCAGTATATTCACTTATTATCATTTTCCGTACAATATCTGGAGAAGACTCACCAAAATATGTTTTCGCGATCTTTGTGGTCAGTTCCCCCTCAAACTTCTGTCGAGTTACCTGGAATTGTTCAGTATCGTTCACTCCCACAATGGGCAATATAGCGACTATACCCTCTCCTGCCACGACACCCGTCATAAAATCGACGTCACCAAAGGTCTCCCTGTAAACTTTACTTTTCGCAGAATTTCTATGAAGTAAGACTTCAGGATATTCTGGAATAAAATCACCATCTCTTGTTGGAATAAATTCCATGGGAAAAGTAATAAACCCGTGGTTGTCATTGAGAAAATAATGCAGTTCACTGGACGACTTAGATCTTATGCAGCCTGCGAGTTCCTTCGAGTTATCCTGGTCACAACCAAACAGCTTGGCGTACCTGCGAGTAGCTTTTATTGGATGCTTATTGAATCCCCAAGGATTCGTGAGAGATCCGCTCATTGCTATTGCTCGTTTGATTATACCAGCGTTACCTGGAAACACTGACTGCCAAATGGCGCTAGCGCCACCCGCAGACGTTCCAAATACGACGATCGTATTAGGATCTCCTCCAAATGCGTCGATGTTGTCATAGACCCATTTGATGGCCTCGTGCTGGTCCCAAAGACCGTAATTTCCAGGCATATATTTATCGCCAGTGCTGAGAAAACCCCACACACTCAAGCGGTAGCTGATCGTCACAACGATAACCTCGCCATACGCGCTGAGGATGTCACCTTTATAGGGGATAGGGGAGCCACAAACGTAGGCTCCACCGTGGATATAGATCATCACCGGATAACGTGGGTTCTTGCCGTCGGGAGCGTAAATATTCAGGTAGAGACAATCCTCAGAATATTTCACAGCGAGACCCTTCTTCCGCTTGCCTCCCGATATCAAAGCTACGTTTGTTTGCAAGCATGCCGGCTTCATTTCTGTCGCGTCATATTCTCCAGTAAACGAAGACTTGCGAACCGTTTTTTGAAACCGTAAATTGTCCACTGGAGGCTCCGCGTAAGGTACACCAAGAAAACGTCTTACGCGATAATTCGTACCAAATGCATTTACTGTTCTTACATAGCCTTTAAATGTACCGACATTAGTCTCTGCATACGTAGTTTCTGTTCCAACAACTGGTCTGGAACACAATATATAGACACTTGCTAGTATGGAAAAAGGTACATAGATATCCATTTCACTTGTGTTTGTTCTGCGGCTATACTAACAAATATGCTTATTTTAAATCTGCAAACGTGCGACAATTTGTATTTTGACATTGAAATGTTAAGAGGAAGTATGTAAAATACAGAGTAGGACAAGGACGGGCATGTTAAATATATAGTTAAACGAACGTTTTTCTCTATCGTATTTTTGAAATACTTAACAGCAATGTTCATTCGATCATGAATGTAAAATGTTGAAAAATTTGTATAAAACTGACAATATGTTCTTGCTGTACTGAATTGTAGTTTCATATAGAATTATATCTCCAAGCTTATAATACCTGATAAACTTGACCAGCTTATTATATCCGTTATATGCCGTTATATATATATAAGTTCATTTATAACCTATCAATATTTTCTGAAATACAGTATTAATGACATACATGAATAAATTAATTCATACTTAATTAATACTCTTTTTTGTCGTTTCTCTTAGACTAAGTCTTTTCAATCATACTTAGCTAACCCTGAACATGAAATCGAAAGTATATAATACAATTGTTATTTAAATCACAGATTTAAGCTTAATCAAATAAGAGTTTTATTTATTTAAGTACCACTTCAAAGCCCTTAACACTGACGGCGTTCTCTAGGGGTAAAGTATATATATTATTTGCTAATGTGTAAGGGCGCTATCGTCTGTGCCCATTTAAACGACTAACTAGGTATTAAACAATAAGCGGTCATCAAAGATAAGTGGAATAAAGTACAACAATGAAAGTACGTGAAAACTGCAGACGACTAATTAAAAGTTTACCACGTCTGTCTTAAGAAAAAATATTTAAAAAAAACTTGTTTTCTCAAAAATAAGTTGCAGTACAACCGTTTTTTTCCTTTATATTCTGTTAATAAATATGTCAGAGCCAAATCAACCCCGATTTTCTTTTCCAAAGCGATCTTTCGGGACAAAATAACCCCGGGTTAAGGCCATTCAATGCTCAGTGGTTCTAATTCATTCTTGCCTGTACTATGATGTGTTATAAATATATTTACGTATTCACACTATGAACGAAGCCCAACTAACTGTTTATTTACTGATTTTGAATAAATTCAAATGGTAAAATTAGAATAAATCGTTTCAATATTACTCACTTATTTCGAAAATATAATAATATGTGTTTCTTTTTCAGTCTACCGATCTTGCGCTTTTCGATACCCGTATGGCATCGATGAAGGGCGGAAAGGTCGCTATCCTCAAAGCAGGCAATGATTTATCTCGGCGGGCTTCTGCAACTGGATATACGCAACCTTCAAGTTCAGAAAAAAAGAACAATCGGAGTGCAACGAGGAAGCGTTCGAACGCCATACCAGACACAGGATGTTAAGGAAAGATTGTCAGCCACGCACTAGGGAGATAAAAAAAAACAACCGTCAGCAGCTTCTTGCCATACTTAGAAGTATCCGGTTCCAAGGACTTTTGCTCAGAGATCACGAAAATGACCAGAGCAATTTAATTCAGATTCTCAAGCTGGGAGAACTTATGATGAAGTACACCAAGGATTCGGGTATGTTGCCTTACCGATTGACAGTGCGAGCATCAAGTCTGAACAGAGTTCTCTCCAACTACACCGTGCTCCAGCCAGTATGAGTTGAGCTGCTATGACTTTGGTCGTGATTCCTCGAAGTTCAGACACAAATGAGGAGCTTTTCATATTTGTCGTATATCTTGTTTACGAGATTCTGCGGCACAGGGATAACCTGAGCACATCACTCGGCCAACATAAAACGATTAGGGAAAGCGTAGCGCCAGACTTACCATAGCCACACGTTTAGTATGATGTCTTATGGGAGACCGCCAACTTGCTATATCATGGCTGATCAGTATGTTTCTGGTAGAGAGGCCCGTGTGCCTGCCTTTGGAAGTTTTTTTCCAACTACAAAAATACATTCCGGCGCCTCTGCTCAAATGCTTCTCTGTTCTATAATATCTATATATGTTGTGAAAGGTATATATTACAATGGATTGTTTTAACAGTACTCCCCTGATTCTGTTTCTAACTCTGCCTTGAGCTATGGACAACGTCCGAAATCTCAGCAAAGTACAATTGCATTACAGCCAAGCCTGTCAAGCATGTAAAACATTCTAACTGAAACAACCACATACGCTATTTGTGTAAGTACTTCCTATCAATCAAATGAGACAAATAAATGTGGTATTCTTACAGAAAACACAGATAACACGACGTTGTGCACGTCTTATTAATGCAAAGGTTTAGCCGATGAAAGCATTTTCGAAGTCTTGTTAGCTGCCGTATTGATACTAGTACAAACGAAACTCATTACTTCCGTCGCCCACACGGTGCGAGTTTTGGTGAACTTCCCGCGGACAAAAAAGCGATAGCATGTTTTCCGCTTCCAGAATGCTGGGAGACAGCGGACAAGAAATTACACCAAATGGCTAGTTTTCTGTCATCCTTCATGAACGAATTCTCCTAAAGATGTTCGCCACTTTGAGCCATTACATTCATGAACAGGGTCGGACCAGGACTTGGCGTTAGAGGGGTTCATTATATAAAGCCGCTAGTGATGAATGAGCCTTGAGCGGTCCTTCTTCAAATTTACTCAACTCTGTGTCATTACAAAGTAAGGAAACGCGTTTGAACTATATACGAAGTAAATTTAAACAGTAGCTATTTCAATGTCGAACATTTCTTAATGTAGGTAAGAAGGCATAACCGTATTTAAATACTATTAAAAATATTTTTTATCATGTAAACCAATTTCATTATCAACAATTAACATTAAGATGCTTTATTAACACAATCCATGACTTCACTAAAAATCTGAAATAGCGCATATATCCACAAAAAGGCATTAATCAGATATACACATCATCTGGAAGTAAGATCTGGGCCCGTATTCACGTACGTGTCTTAGCCTCAAATGTAGACTTAGGACTCAAGACTCAGACTTTGGGCTGTAAAACGGTATTCACTAATGTTTCTGAGATCAAAGTTTGAGTTCAAAGTCTGAGCCTGAGTCTCAAATGTTGAGTCTATAATTTAGAAGCTTTGCAACCTTCAAAGATGGCGGCTGGACATAGAGCTATCGTTAGAGATCGTATGTTTCTGAGGCAAGTGCCACGTCCTCGTGTTTTTCGTGATAGGAGTAACCCTCTGGAGGACCTACGGGAAGAGGAGATATTTGCTCGTTATCGTTTCCGGCCGGATACGATCTACTTCATTGTTGATTTATGCCAGGCAGCTGCCCGGGACACAGGCAGATGTTTCGCAATACCTTTGGTGTTGTGCGTTTTAAGCTATCTGCGATTTTTGGCAACAGGAGCTTTCCAGTTGACTGTCGGTGACACTGTCAACCTGAGCCAGCCCACAGTAAGCAGAGTTTGCCGCCAGGTTGGACAGGTGCTTTCTGCTCTTGCAGACCGGTATATCAGCTTCCCCTCCGGTGATCGTGTCCGTCAAGTGAAGCAGCAGTTTGGTGCCATGGCTGGTATGTAATATCCACTAAATATTCACTTCTTAAGCTTAAACTTTAAAGGAATTACTCAGCTAAAAAATGTTGTTTACGTCACCTCCATGAAGGAGAGTATTCCTAGTGGGACGTAAACCTTGTACCCTGTTATGTAGGTTAACCTAAAAATAGCTCACCTATAGTCTTTTTCACTCTTTCTGTCATGAATACATGTATGTTTATGTTTACCTGGTTTTATGTATACATGTATGAAGTAAGCAATGATAAAAAAGGCTTGACAAGTGATTTTTAAGCATGACAATAACTGATATAAATGAAATTGTGTCTGTTTGACATATTCCTTCATTTCAATGCAAATATTACTGTTGATACACTGTAAATATTTTAGTAAAATAAGTTATAATGACATGTACAAGGAGTTCTACATGTATTTCATCAGTATTGAAAGAATTAACTAATATATGAAATATTGATAAATGATCCAATTCCTCATTTGATGTAATTAAATGTTCCATGTAAAAGTCTGAGTGTGAATTTCAATACATTACAGTTTTACTATGTTTTTTCATGAGCCATTGATAGTAACAGATGGTATACAGTTCCTCTTTTCTGAACACCTAAGACTGGGGCCAATAACAAAAAAATCTGACTTAGTCTAAAGTTATTCATGATCATGTTTCAGGCTTTCCCAACGTTGTCGGGGTAATTGATTGCACCCATGTTTCGATAAAGAAGCCATCGGCCAATCCAGAGGATTACATTGGGAGGAAAGGAATTCCTACAATAAATGTTCAGGTAAAATGAATTTAATTGAATTGAATGTTATCCATTTTCCAAGATGTTGAAGTCATTTACCATAACCATCTTAATCCTTGAGTTTGTACTCAATTATAAAGGTATATTTAACATAACATTTATTGAACTGATTTGAATTATATGTAATTTAGCATTTTTGAAATCACAAATATTAAACTGTGTATATTTCAGGCTGTATGTGATGCCTCATATAGGATTACATCAGCAGTAGTGATGTGGCCAGGGAGGACACACGATGCACGAATCTGGCGCCAATGTGCACTCCGAAGGAGGTTTGAAGACGGTATGACCATGTTGTATATGACTTGATCAATGGATACATTGGTACTGTTAAATGAAACCATATGCCTCCTGTCTAGTTATAGCATGCATTCATACAGATATATATAGGCATACTAGATAAAGAAGTTAAAAATACTGGGACAATATGGCTATTTTTTAATTGATATGTTGTGTAGTTGTAACATAATGACACATTTTACCCACAGGTGATATGCATGGGTTTTTACTTGCTGACAGTGGGTATGCCTGTACAAGGTATATGTTAACCCCCTACATGAATCCTGTGGGAGAGGCACAGGCACGTTACAATGGGGCACTGTGTCGCACAAGGGTCACTGTTGAGCAAACCTTTGGAATTTTGAAGCAACGATTTCAGGTATGATAACATTTACACTTTTTAAAATTTCTCTCTGCTTTATGAATATTATACAGATGTATGACAATGTATTAATTATATGAAATGTAGTAATATAAAGTAATTTGTTCTTGCAATGTGTGTTTTTTCCCAAAAAAATGCATTTCCTTGTTGTCAGGTACTTCGGAGGAAGTTGAATTGTTATCCAGAAAGGGCATGTATGCATATCAGAAACTGCATCACATTGCACAATCTGGGGATCGATCGGAGGGATATCGTTGCTGTTGACCCAATTGACCCCAATGATAACCCCCATTATCATAGAGTTGATGTTGGGGACAACATGGATGGGAGGGCCGCCAGGGAGTACGTGACCAGAATGTACTTTGAGCGATAGGTAAAATCACTTGTAAAACACCATTCATTTTATCAATACATACACATGTAATATTAAATGTGTTGTGCTTTTCTGGCAGAACATCATAGATGGCAATCATAACCTTTTTTTTTATTTCAGGTGCCGAGATCCTGGCGTCTATGTACCCATTAGCTTTTAGTCATCCTCTGATGCATGCTAACCTGCTTGTAACATAGCATCAAGATGGACGGTGAATGTGTTGTACACCGTTTAAGTTATTAGCAAGGCAACCTTAGCACAAAAGGACCTTGGGGTTCGGGTTAGGAACGCATGGTTTTCATACAGGACGACCAAGCACTAGTTCGCGGAACATGCATGTAAAGTGATAAGTTTAACCTAACAGACTGATTTCCTGTTTTGTTTCTAGTTTTCATTTGAAGTAAGCATATAAATACAACAAAGACATCATTTGATATGTTTCATGTTTTAATTATCTTACCACTATGAACAAGTAACAATGTGGAATGCTTCATATCACAAGTGTTTTCATAAATGAACAGGCCCCAACTTCTCAAGTCTATTATAAAAATGATTAAGTTTATATCTCTATTTTTGTTTTCCAATAATTTGCATTATATTTACTTTTTAAGAACTTTTATACTTTAGGTATATGCTGTATGTTAATAACATTTAACTATTTATTTTCAATCCAATTCAAATTGAAAGTAGTTTTGATAAATTGTGACAAGAGCATAAACTCTTAGAAAGTTAACAATGATGACATTAACAATGCTGTTAACTTAAAACACTTCTTTTCAATACACCATTATAGTACAAACAAGAGCTGTCACAGAGACAGCACGCTCGACTATTCGGCCGCTTTTCAGTATCAGGATTGAAAATATCTGAGGTAGTACGCAAATTTTGACATAAATTCTTAGTCGAAACAGGGGCTTAATTATGTCAAAATGATTGACACAGTTACCTCCTCCTGTTTACATGTTGCGGGCATGATGGTGAACAAGCATGCAAAGTTTCAAAGCTAGATGTCAATGGAGTTTGAAAATATTTCAGATAGTACGAAAACTTTAATGTAAATTCTAATTAGAAAAAGGGGCATAATTTTGTCAAAATGCTTGATAGAGTAACCTCCTCTTGTGTACACATATTTGAGGTGGTACACAAACTATTACAATTTTTTTTATCATAAGTGGTTACGCCGACGCTCAGTTGAATAGGATAGCTCTCCTTATTCTTCGAATAGTCGAGTTTAAAACGCTGAGGAATAACACTCATATATACACCACAGTTTTAACAAAGCATGTAATTCAAATCATCCATAGGGCTTAGTGTTACAACTAGCTACAATTAAGCAATGAAAGTACAATACATATGCAAACATCACATACAGTTTTAGTTAGGACCGATATCATATCTAATGTACACTTCTATAATATTTGACAACGATCTGTATTATTTGAAACCTAATATTAGTGTTTTATTTTGACTAAATCATTTGTAATGATAATATAAACAACAAAGGTAAGTGACGCTCATGAAAATTGAAAGCCATACTTCCATGGACAGACTTTCATAGTTTATAGACGATACTATCTATTGTTCAATGTTAAGTAAATTTCGACAAGAACGTAAGTCATTACCTTAATTCTTATTAATTCACCATGCCATTGTTGACAAAAAATAACAAAATCACTTATTGACTGTCCAAATATTGGATAAAATCACCATAAATTCAGATGAAATGTGTTTGTAAATTCCGTTAACATTTCAGACATCATCTGGCGCATGCGACTCCGCAACTCCAGCATGGTGTATTTGTTTACATAAACGCGCCTTTTAAGTTCATTCCAAACATGCTCAATCTGCGACCTATCACATAGCACGCTAATCCAGCACTCTGGTAGTACCTCTTGCGATCCTGCTGCAATACTCCATCGCACTGAAGAGAGTTGTGATTCAAATGGTGCCAAAAACCTCTGTAATTAAAACAGTAGCGTTCACATCTTGGCAAAAAACATTGGCGTTTGTTAGCCCTCGATGTCGGATGCCATCGATACACTACTGCGTTATGCTTTGTTGTATACCGTGGGTACTTGGTAAGGAAATCGTTACCACGAATAATAAATGGCAGTTTCATTGGTTCCGCAAGGAAACCTCTCCGGAAATCTGACTCGCATATATGCACAGACATTCATACTAATGTAAGGACCAACACGGCTAGTTGCATACGTGCGATATCAATGATCGGCCTCACTCAGAACAAGACTTTTCATACTTCCGATGCCCATTCATACATTGTCCTAGCTGCACATTTGAGATGTAGTCTGCTTTCTTAGAACCACTCCAAGATGTTTGGATCTTGCTTAACTAACAGCTAAGAACTACTAAGAGATACTTAGACGCACTGAAATGTTATACTAGCAATGTAATGAAATAAATTATTATGACAATATTTCAAATAGGAAGATAGAAAACTTTTCAAGCTGATGCATGTATTAGCTTTCAATAGAAAAAAAGTTCAAGAGAATCTTCTTCAAAGACAGATTGTCATATCCGGTTGTTCTCAAAAATAGGAGTCTTGATAAAGACATAATCTTATTGATGTACTTTAAAATTTTAACTTGTATTTAAAGGATAAACCAAATTTAAGGGACTTAAATGTTACAGGCCTAGTTTAAGCCTTCTATAAGTGTCCCCCCCCCCCCAAAAAAAAAAACAAAAAAAAACAACAACAACAACAACCTGTGTGCAGTACACAACCTCTGTGTATTGATCGTTATTTTCTTGCCCTGATCCCTCTCATCAGGTCTCCAATCCGAGTATACTGCTATGCAGTTTTGGAGGCTATATTATAGAAATGGATCCTAAATGGCCCTGAGCCAATAAACGAATCCACAGGAAATTGGCCCCTACTGTGACACCAATGCATTAAGCAGGAGATGCACAGCAGGGAATGATCATGCCAAACATTCCTTAATTTTGGCTGGGAGTATGTTTATTGAACCATGTTGAGGGTCAAAAATGGCCCGCAAAATATTTTATCCCAAAGACTTCTCGAGTTTATTTACACAATACTCATGAGTTTGAACTTTGAAAGATAATATCAAATTTTAATACATAGTTAATTGATTAAACATGCTACCTCAAACAAATATTTAAGAAAAAAGTTCTTAGAAGCTCTTCGTAGGTTTTAGCAGCTCCTAAATGTATTTGTCTTACACATTTCAGGAATCCAACATGTTTTATTATTCCATTTAGACAAGAATGTACGGTTCTATTAAACAGCCTGCTACAGCATTTCCAAATAGCAAGACATGGTTTTTATTTTAAGTGTTCAAATGGCATGTCATGGACAACGGGTGGCAATGTATATTTCATTCATGGGGAAAGTTAATGAGGACATTGTTTTAGATTTTGTAAACAGCCATGTGGTAAACATGCCAAGGAAAACCATTTACAAGGTTACCTTCAGGCCACCTCGCAGTATGACACCAAAAGACACTATATCATTAAAAATTGTTTTCTGTCTCAAACAGTCAAATCTTGGTATCTCAAGGCAATAAAATTACACCTCATCACAAAAACAATGACAACTGAAAGTTTTCAGGTTTTATTTTGTATGCATTTGCATTTTTATTCCTCAAAAACAATATTCACTTGTGCAAAATCTGAATAACAACGTATGTACACAAATAATGTAAGGAATCGAGGACCTTTTCTGCACAAGTGAGACTGATTCTGTGAAGAAGCCACATCAAAATCTGTGAAACACATGTTAAATACTTGCAGTAAACTGTTGCTGATATCAATACCTGTCACAGACGCATGCCACATGCATCGATTAATACAAAACATCCAAAGACAGTTCCTAACTAGATCAAATTGATAGAGTTCTTACAATAACAGTTCATTCAATGCTATTTCCAAGTATTTTTTTACCTAAATCAGGCTATTAAAGCCATTTAAGTTCCATTTGACATCATTTAATGGACTAATGAACAGTGGATTCCTTGAAAACATCATGTTTTTCTACTCCTTGAATTGATAAACCGATCTTGCCTATATGACACTTTCTCACCTTATTCTACGCAGCAATATGCAGGCAATGTCAACAACTACACTAGTCCTCCATATTTTGTGTAGGTAGTATTCAATGAATTTTCGTAATTATTTATACAAGTGATGAAAATGTTAATATTATGAATTATGCACTGATGCAATTGCATATGAAAAACTTAAAAATTGTGAAACATGTTGATGAACACAAAATAATTAACAACAAAATAACATATTTATAACATTTAAAATAAATAGAATGCACATCAACTATTCAAAAATATATTGAAATTATAACCTTGACATTACTTTTAGGAACATTTGTTTGAATGGTAATGAAACGACGTACTGCCATAACTATTTATACTTGAAAGCACAAATCCTTTAGAAACATAACTGCTTAGCAGGTTATCTAAACCACTCCACAGTAAAACTAAACCTAAAGGAGCAATATTCAACCGGGCTTGCTGATTCTAGTGTGTGTTTCCTGCCTGCAAAGGCTCCAGTTAAATGGCAATTATTATAAAATCAAAGAAATTATGATATAGTTATTAGTTTCCCTTTCTCATCTCATACCAAACGTACCATATGTAATGAAGAACAACATGATGATTTACTGTAGAGGCTACTAAATGAACAAACAATGGTACGCTATTTTGCATCAGAGTGCAGTAATGTATCATGATAAATAAATATGTACCAAAATCATTGAAATATGCTACTGTCATAACAAATCCATATCATGTTTATATTGCACATGAGCAATATGTTTAGATGCTATGAATTTTTACCTTGTATATAACAAATCGTTTAACACACACACAATACAATCTTGAATTCATATCCTCTTCTCAAGTAAGTACAAGAAGTTGACAGAAATGCCCACAACCTTTATTGGAAGTAATTCAAGCTGGCAACAAGTTAAATTAGTTTTCTGTCTCAAAAATAAAATTATTAACAGGAAAATGGCACAATATTTACATTAATAATTTTCATTTTAAGAGTAAACATGGAATGGAAATGCAAACACCTTAAATGCCTTCAAATGCCATTTAAAAAAAAATCATCTTTTATTTAATATCGTAACTAAAATATGATTGAGTAACAAAAAGCAATTGTGACACAATTGTTGTGAACAAATAAGTCTTCCATTATCCCACTAATAAACTAAATGTTACAAAAAATGTCTGGAACATGACAAAGAGATAGATATATGACTGAAAAGTCGTGACCTTAAATTGTGTAAGTACCTTCTGACTGAATGCATCCGACAGGGTGTGGAAGCTCCTTACAAGCTGTAAATGCAACTTACAGGGTATGGATGCACCTAACAGGCTGTGAATGCACCTAACAGAGTATGGATGCACCGAACATCCTGTGGATGCACCTAACCAGGTATGGATACACCTAACAGGCTGTTGATGCACCTTAGAGGGTATGGATGCACCTAACATGGTATGGTGCACCTTACCAGCTATGGATGCACCTAACAGGCTGTGGATGCACCTAACAAGCTGTGGATGCATCTAACAAGCTTTAAATAAACCATATAGGCTGTAAATGCACCTAACAGGCTGTGGATACACCTTGCATGTGAATGCAGTATGTTTTTCACCTCACCTCTTTGCCTTGAACCACATACAAAAACTCTTTTAGAGATTCTTTCAATCAAATTTTCTGCCAAGCCTAACAAACAGCATACATGTATCCGTATTTATGAAATGTATAAATGCATTTATGTTAATCAAAAATCCACTTTATAAAAGTACATTGTTGTTACCTTATCTTTTAACATTCACAATATAAAAGAACATTGTTGTTACCTTATCTTTTAACATTCACAATATAAAAGAACATTGTTGTTACCTTATCTTTTAACATTCACAATATAAAAGAACATTGTTGTTACCTTATCTTTTAACATTCACAATATAAAAGTACATTGTTGTTACCTTATCTTTTAACATTCACAATATAAAAGTACATTGTTGTTACCTTATCTTTTAACATTCACAATATAAAAGTACATTGTTGTTACCTTATCTTTTAACATTCACAATATAAAAGTACATTGTTGTTACCTTATCTTTTAACATTCACAATATAAAAGAACATTGTTGTTACCTTATCTTTTAACATTCACAATATAAAAGTACATTGTTGTTACCTTATCTTTTAACATTCACAATATAAAAGTACATTGTTGTTACCTTATCTTTTAACATTCACAATATAAAAGTACATTGTTGTTACCTTATCTTTTAACATTCACAATATAAAAGTACATTGTTGTTACCTTATCTTTTAACATTCACAATATAAAAGTACATTGTTGTTACCTTATCTTTTAACATTCACAATATAAAAGAACATTTTCTATTTTCATTAAAGGGACTAGACACCGGATGATACAATTTCGCTAAAACGCTTATTGACAGCTTAGTGTGTGAAATGATCACGTGACTTGAAAGGTGTTTGGAAAAACCATTCTGCACTATCTTAAAACAGGAAAACCTTTCCCAGCTAGTTTTTAACAGCAAAACCATTCTGGCTATTTTTTAAACAGGGAAGTTAGGCTGAGACAGCCAGTGGCGCGACATGATGGTTGTGTTTATTCTTTAAATCCTATAAAAGGATGTATTATTGCCCACATACTAGCTCGTATTGACAAATCAAAGCTGGTTTTGAAGAAATATTGTATTTGCCAATAATAGGACCATCTGTCGTCTAGTCACTTTAACTAAACTGTTTATACATGTATGGGTATGTGTTTGGTACAGTTCAGATAAATCTTATAAAAATATTTTAATACAACTACAACAGGCAGTGTAAACTGTATACATTCACTTTGATGACAGACAATGATTTATCATCAATATGGAAAATATGCATTAATAACCACATCCCATTAGATGAAATGATCGTAGTTAAAAATATAAATATATATATCCCACATTATGATACAATATATTACAAATTCTTTAAAAGTATTTTACACCTAGAAGTTTGAGCAAATACTACCGCTGTTGTCGCACAACAATCAGCACTATTCCTAGTACAATGGCGAGGAATGTGGCGACATATACGTCCCAGTTGGGGCCCAGAAGGAACCGAATGTCGAGTCTGTTGACCATGTTGTAGTAACTCTCCATCTGAATCAAACAATGGAACATTGGTTGGCTTAAAGGGGCTGTCTCACAAATGATAAAATAGCGGAAAAAAAGAAAATTGTCGAAAAATGACATAAACTTGGCATCGATGTGTACATTGCATTGAAACTTACTAACTGAAGTACCACATAGTTTACAATTTATTTAAGTTCAGCAATTATTTCGTATTTTTCCATTAAAAAAGATTACTGGGTATGTCTACAAGGTAGAATTCATTCCTTATGCGTGATTGGCTAGTCAGTGTTATCACGTGATATTACCGAGGTTAGTTAGATGTTGGACTTCAATTTTGGCGACACGGGTTCAAACCCGGTCACCGACACAATTTTTTTTTCATTCGGGCACTTTTTTTACAATTATGGTATCAAAGCGTAACACATTCTATTAGATAATTGTCCTGAGATTCGTTACCGAAAAAAACTTCTTTTGGTGCCAATCTGTGACACAGTCCCTTTTATATGATTTAATCACAGTCAAGATAAAGCAGTCCATGATCGCACTGATTTGGAATATGCATAAACACACTTTGATGTCTAGTTACAATAATAAATATAAATTTAGATTATTTTTTTAAATATAAAAAAACATAATCTCATTAATATCCAAAAGGGTCCATACGAAGTCTTACAATATGTTTCATACATACAACAATCATCTGCACTGAAACAGTTATTAAAAGACTCACTAGTCCATTATTTTACATGATGAAATGGAAAGTACAGGGACAAACCCAGCAGTCAAAACCCCCATTGGGATCTTGTCACTTTAAAATGTCTACACCCCTGCCCTTACCTCCTTGTTGAAGACGTCAGTGCCATAGAATAGCCCCAGTTTGAGCAGGGCCAGTGTGACGGGAATGTATGCCTCCCCGCTTGTCTCCGATGCCATGTCATAGAAACGCTTTGCAAGGTGAACATCCTGTATATACACAAACAGCAGGTCTTTGAAATATGTCTGTTATGTGACCTTTTAAATCTGCTGCCAATACAATAATGTTTCCAAATGATAAACATTTTTGTTCAAGATGATAATCCAGACTTTTGACATTTGACTAAAAAACAAAAACATCTTAACTACAAAAACCCTCAAGATTTTTAAGGATTGGAAAAGTACAACCCACATGTCTCAAACTCTCTAGAATATGTGATAAAAGTGACAATTAACAAAGTAGATTATAATATGATCAAACATTGTTGGTTTCTTTTTGAGGTAACAGAATTTTAATGTGTTTTCTAACAAGTTGAGGTGCTTCAGAAATCAGAAAGAAAGTGCTTCATTCATCATAAATATTTTCAGAAGTACATCAAAGGTGAATTGTAATCTATGCTTAAAATACCTTTGACTAATATGATCTTTGTCTAAATAACAAAATGACCTTTGTCTAATATGACCTTTGCCTAAATGACAAAATGACCTTTGTCTAATATGACCTTTTCTTAAATGACAAAATGACCTTTGTCTAATATGACCTTTGTCTAAATGACCTTCTACATTGGCTTACCTTAGCTAACAATATCATCATACACAAGGGGAAAACTTGAGCTCAGAAATAAGACAAATACAAGTCCTCACATGCTTCACAAATTTATCATCTAGAAAAATTGAAAACCTTAAAATGAAAATTGCCTGCCTGGGATATCTATGGCATATTTGCACCGGGATTAGGGAGTGAGTGACGAGTACTTGACAACAGTAAGAATGCTGAGGAAATCTTAAATAATTTAATGACATTCTTTAGACTGGCAGACACGACTATCAGAGAGGCAGATATTGGAGTTACATTGACTTCTAATGACATGATGGTGTATAATGTAGCATTGTAATCATTTCCTATTCAATTAACCATAATTACATGAAAAAACACACATATACTTTCTAACAGAACCCAAAGCCATTTACATTCAGATTTACGGCCTTGAAATGATGGTAAATTGCATAAACATTATATTTCGTCTGATTGTAACACCAGCCAGATATTAACATCCATAGAAATAATACTAACTGTTAAAGGCAATGGCAATGGATCACAAAGCGAGACGTAGTATGCCACTGGCATCACTGCATTATAAATAATTTTATGTGCAAATAAAAAAAGACCTCATCATCAATCATTTTCCATTAGTTCTAAAAGCTTCATTTACGTAATTACAGTACAATGTTGGTTCCTGGAGGCAAAAGAGCAGTTTAACAAGCAGCACCAGTTCGAACTACGCCAGGCTTTAGCCAGGACTCAATATTGGTTCCTAAAATTTAAAATTCCATAAACCACATTTATCAGGGTCTTTTTTTATTACATGTAGGAGTAACTGCATGTACTTTCCACAAAATTCCACCAAAAAGTTGATGATAAAAATATGTTCACACAATGAGCATCTGAGGCTGTCACACCAAATATTAAGAAGGTTATCCAGGAGAAAACTTGAAGGTAACATTTGTAGAATGAATGAATTAGGCTCTATCTTTTACATAATAATAAATAGGCTACCTGTTTTAGCCCTAGTCCATTCTCGTGCATGTATCCGAGGTTGAACATGGCCTGTGCATTATGTTGCTGCTCTGTGGCGAGCCGATAGTGAGTGGCTGCAGTCTCGTAGTCAATGTCCGTACCATACCCATAATAGTGGTAGTCCCCCATCTTCAGCCGTGCAACTGTGGAACCTGATATGAACCAATGTTGGCTTGCAATATGATCAATATATATCAGGTAGGGCCTGCAATTGCCATCATTAGGTACCTAAATAACTGTGCAGAGGGGTCTTAACTAGTTGGACTGTTAAACATCTGTGGATAAATTCTGCACTAATTCATTTCAGATTATTTAGAGTAGAGTTTATATAATAAACTCCATAGACAAATTCTTATAAAGATTGATTTATAAAAGAAGTGTGAATGATTTATATTACTAGTTATTATAAAGATAACTGTCAGCCTGTTGCAAAATCACACAAGAATTTCAATTAACTATAGAGAGTATTTATATAACTCACAAATTTCTCTTACTATAGTCTTTGAAGGACACACACTAAATATGCCTGTCACAAATTAATTGAATTCTTTATATATTATTACAAGACATTAAGACACTACACATAAATCTTGAAAACAGCAAATTTATTGAAAAATAAGAATGATGATTAACAAAAACAACAACAACAACAAAAGCATTGCATATAGGACTCTGTGACCGCTGATAAATAAGCCAGAGAGCCGGGTTAAACTTAAGATAAACAAAAGTTCTTGATTGCTATGGCAACTGTCAACTGATTATGTCTCAACATCTTCAAGTTATAAGTTTTCATATACTGTATACTATATCCAAACACATTTGTTCTATTAATCTAAGGGCTTAAAGGAAGGGTTGATATCCTACATTTTACATGAGCTTCATGTATCTGAAGTTATACTTTTTACATACTAAGTCATCAAAGTTCAACCTACATGATATATTTAACATTTCTTCTATGATATATCAACACAAATTGGTTATAATGATGTATCAGCTGTCTAATGAAATCAAGACAGATATTAAAAAAAAAAGATAATTAATACAAAAGACATTTATGGGAATGGGTTCACATTAGTCACAACAAAAACACCATTGATTAATCAACAGGCCATATAAATATTTTTTGTAAATAACTTTTAAACCAATTACTATCTTAGATATATGAAACTAGAATTATGCATTTCTAAGGTGTCGCCTGATTACAGCACTATTTTTCAATATAAGCCTACACAATTGTGTGTAGGAGTGATGTTACTGGAGGAATATGTTCTACTTTAAGCTGGGGAGCGTGGTTACAATTGATTGGTGCAAAAAGTCTCAGTGAGTTACAATAAATACTGTTCAAGTTAGACAGCAGACATGAAAGTGGGATGAGAGTGGTAAAATATTGGCAGGGATTGGTCAAAATTTATTCTGAATCTCATACAGCTGAGCTTGTGAAAACTTTTTATGTCAAATAGTACAAATTTAAGATATGGGGCTTGTAATCCAAGTGTGATTTTGATGACAGTGATAATGTAATTTATGTTGTTACAAGAGACAAAATAAATCTGCTGCTTGTCAGTTTTTTTAACCTATCATCATTGTATGTTTATACAAGAAATGCCGCAATGCAACGAAACTAGATTTTTAATGATTGACAGAAGAACTTCAGCCTGTGTCGGTTTTTCTATTTTTAGTGACCTTGACCCTAGAGAACCCAAATGCAATCCATTGAAAGGTATCCATAAACTCTTCCTTTATACCAAGTTGGGTCAGGATATGTCAACCCTAACTAAAGTTATTCAGTTTCAACCATTTTTCTATTTTTAGTAACAGTGACCTTGAATCTAGGGACCCCAAACACAATCCCATGAAAGGTATCCATAAACTCTTCCTTAATACCTGGTTTGGTCAAGATATGTAGACCCTGTCTAAAATTATTCAGTTTCAACTGTTTTTCTATTTTTAGTAACAGTGACCTTGACCTTGAATCTAGGGACCCCAAAACGCAATCCAATGAAAGTATCCATAAACTCTTACTATAGACCAAGTTTGGTCAAGATATGTCAACCCTAACTAAAGATATTCAGTTTGAACCATTTTTCTATTTTTAGTAACAGTGACTTTGACCCTAGGGACTCCAAATGCAATCCCATGAAAGGTATCCATAAACTCTTCCTATAGACCAAGTTTGGTCAAGATATGTCAACCCTTACTAAATTTATTCAGTTTCAACTGTTTTTCTATTTTTAGTAACAGTGACCTTGACCCTAGGGACCCCAAACCCAATCCCATGAAATGTATCTATAAACTCTTCCTGTACACAAGGTTAAGTCAAGATATGTCATCCCTAACTGAAGTTATTTAGTTTTAACCGTTTTTCTATTTTAAGTAACAGTGACCTTGACCTTGAACCTAGGGACCCCAATCGCAATCCCATGAAAGGTATCAATAAACTCTTTTTATAGACCAAATTTGGTCAAGATATGTCAACCCTAACTAAAGTTATTCTGTTTCAACTGTTTTTCTATTTTTAGTAACAGTGACCTTGACTTTGACCCTATGGACCCCAAACACAATCCCATGAAAGGTCTCCATAAACTCTTCCTATTGACCAAGTTTAGTCAAGATATGTCTTCCCTAACTAAAGTAATTCAGTTTCAACCGTTTTTCTATTTTTAGTAACAGTGACCTTGACCTTGACCCTAGGGACCCCAAATGCAATCCCATGAAAGGTCTCCATACACTCTTCCTATAGACCAAATTTAGTCAAGATATGTCATCCCTAACTAAAGTTATTCAGTTTCAACCAATTTTCTATTTTTAGTAACAGTGACCTTGACTTTGACCCTATGGACCCCAAACACAATCCCATGAAAGGTCTCCATAAACTCTTCCTATTGACCAAGTTTAGTCAAGATATGTCTTCCCTAACTAAATTTGTTAGGTTTAGGTTGTCTGTTTAGCGCAGTGGTTAGCGCACTCGCTTCTCACCTAGGCGACCCGGGTTCGATTCTCGGCTCGGGCGCATGTGAGTTTGGTTCGTGGTCACCAAGCCGATCAAGTGGGTTTTCTCCGGTTTCCCACACACACAAGACCACACTCTCGCGTAAAATCGTGCCAACGAGAGTGATTAATATAATGTTTAATAACTTGTTTCACAATCGTTGTAAAATAAATATGTTTAAACTAAACTAAAGTTATTCAGTTTCAACCGTTTTTCCATTTTAGGTAACAGTGACCTTGACCTTGACCCTAGGGACCCCAAATGCAATCCCATGAAAGGTACCCATAAACTCTTTCTATAGACCAAATTTAGTCAAGATATGTCATCCCTAACTAAAGTTATTCAGTTTCAACCAATTTTCTATTTTTAGTAACAGTGACCTTGACCTTGACCCTATGGACCCCAAACGCAATCCCATGAAAGGTCTCCATAAACTCTTCCTATAGACCAAGTTTAGTCAAGGTATGTCATCCCTAACTAAAGTTATTCAGTTTCAACCGTTTTTCTATTTTTAGTAACAGTGACCTTGACCTTAACCCTAGGGACCCCAAATGCAATCCCATGAAAGGTACCCATAAACTCTTTCTATAGACCAAGCTTGGTCAAGATATGTCAACCCTTACTAAAGTTATTCAGTTTCATAGGTGAGTTTGACGCCGCCCGGCTGCCCGCCCGCCCGAACAACGACGGTCGCCATTCAAATAACCAGGTTTCACTATGTTAAAACCTGGTTAAAAACAAAGGGACCACAAGCAAACACTTTTCTGTTGCAGGTGCTATGTTTCTGTTGCAGGTGCTATGTTTTCAGTCAAAAAGGGGCATATTTCAACAATTATTTCAGTGAAAAGTAGGGGCTTTGCTACACATGTGCCTGAGTGTCTTTGCCAAACAGCTATCAAAATACCTCTAGTTATATTCTTTGAAAACCAGACAAGCTAAAATTCATGTTATTTTTGTTGTGGCCAGTGACTCAACACAACATTGGACCTGAAGCTGACCTTGAGATGCAGCCCTGGTCCAGTGCAGCAATGCCCTCTGGTACGTTTCCTTCTCATCAAACAGACTGCTCTCCCCTGAAATATACAACAAAACCGCTCAAGATCCTGGTGTTGGAGTAAAACTGACTGGAACTTCAATTTAGAAGTGTTTTGTATTCATAGCGCTTTTGTTCCTTTTATCATCAATCAACGTCATAGACTAGCAGATCTTCCTCTGCCTGCATGTCCATAAAGTTTCAATTGCAATCTTATATGTACAATCCTCACTTTGTTACACCAATGTCACATGTGTGTTAAAACATCTTTTTGGATACACGAATATTTAATGAAATTTTCCAAGCTTTACTTACTTAAAGTTACAGCCTAAGTCTTACTCACCTTGGTCTAGAATAAAAGCTACGTTAGTCTGTGCCACCTCGTACCCGAGTTCCGCTAGGAAGGTATACTTGAGAAGGGCCTCATCCACGCGACCTTGCTTGTAAAGGTCATGGGCCTCCATCAACATAGACGACCACTGGCCACGCTCTGCCACATTCTTGTACAGCTGTAATTAAAGGAAAAAACTCAATTTACACAAATTTTTCATAAAGGCAAATTTATTATCTATGTATATTTTATGACACCTTTGTTGCCAAAGAAAATTGTGTGAGATTTCTATATGCATTGAGGTTTCTAACAGAAATACATTTTTGTAAAACCTAGACACCAAATAACCATCTTGCTTTGAAAATTTAACCCTTGAAAAAAAGTTCAAATCTCCAACTCTTTAAATGCCAAGAGGTTGCACTTTCACAATCTATTCTCCACAAAAAGAAATTAATAGGATGTCAAGCACAAAGCACTGGTTTGGTTTGTGAGGAAACTACAGAGTAATCATGGCAGCCTACACATTCTTCGTAAACAAACAAATTATCCTATGAAAAGTTAAAGGCCTGTAAAAATCACATGTCAGCTATGTTGACAGAAGATGGCCTTTGTCTTGCTGTTTTTTTCTTGATAAATCTCATTAATAATCAGTCCACACTCAAGAGTGAGTAGAAATAAATAGGAGGCTTGTGAATCACGTTTTATCCCATAAAAGCAACAGAGAACACCATATTCACATTATATGTCCCTACTTTGAGTTATGCCTGACAATAGAGTTTTAGCATAGCAACAATAACAATAAAGACATGTAGAGTATGGCCATTTGTGGATAGGTGAAAATACTGTATAATGTAGACTCATGATATTTCAAAACAGGGCACTACAGTTAAGATATTGCCAGGTCTGCTATGCAGAAGAAAATACTAATGCATCCACCTCGTTCATAGAAATTAAGTATTAAATACAAGTCATCTGTCATTTCCACTTTTGAAATTGGAACAAATTGAGATTGATCTCTTCAGTGTGGCTTGAATCTTTTCAAAAATACCAAATAAAAATGAACTTTTCTTACAACTACATCATATTTCTTCCACCACAAAACCTAACTTGTTTTGTTTTTTTTATACAGTAAGGAAACCACTTTAGCATTACAAAATAATAGAAGACATCAGATGAGGTCATATGTCATCAGTAAGTGCCACATCATCATTAGTCAATTAAACCGCATATTTTTATGAACATAATCTCACTAAATTTTCCTCATGACAGAAATCCAAGCCTAGAAAGCTATAACCTAATCCTAGGAATTGCCACAAATATTATTCCTCAATATAAAAGAGAAAAACATTAAAAGATTAATGTAATCCTATTTGAACAGAAAGGAGGCTATCTTAAGACCAAATACAACTAGAGCTGTCACAGGAGTGACGAATACCCCCAAATGCCGCCTGGACACAGGAATGGCAAACCATTCCTTTGAAAAGAGGCCATAACTCCAAGTTTACTGCCAAAAAATGTTCAAATCTGTCAAGCCTTTCACGTGTTATCGTCCAGAAACCATTTTTCTATTTTTAGTAACAGTGACCTTGACCCCACCAGCCCAAATATTGACATTGATCTGTATCTTCTGATGTTACACCTGTGTACCAAAAATTGTTCAAATCCGTTTAGCCTTTCATGAGTTATCGTCCGGAAACCGTTTTTCTTTTTTAGTAACAGTGACCTTGACCTTGGCCCCACCAGCCCCAATATCGAACTTGACCTGTATCTTCTGATGTTACACCTCTGTAATAAATTTTTTTCAAATCTGTAAAGCCTGAGTTATCGTCCGGAAACCGTTTTTCTATTTTTAGTAACAGTGACCTTGACCTTGGCCCCACCAGCCCCAATATCGAACTTGACCTGTGTCTTCTGATGTTACACCTGTGTACCAAAATTTGTTTAAATGTGTCTAGCCTTTCACGAGTTATCGTCCGGAAACCATAAAAACCGACCGACCAACTGACCAACTGACCGACCGACAAGCTCACTAACTTGATCTGTATCTTCTGATGTTACACCTGTGTACCAAAAATTGTTCAAATCCGTCTAGCCTTTCACGAGTTATCGTCCGGAAACCGTTTTTCTATTTTTAGTAACAGTGACCTTGACCTTGGCCCCACCAGCCCCAATATCGAACTTGACCTGTATCTTCTGATGCTACACCTGTGTACCAAAATTTTTTAAAATCTGTCAAGCCTTTCATGAGTTATCGTCCGGAAACTGGTTTTCTATTTTAAGTAACAGTGACCTTGACCTTGGCCCCACCAGCCCCAATATCGAACTTGACCTGTATCTTCTGATGTTACACCTGTGTACCAAAATTTTTTCAAATCTGTCTAGCCTTTCATGAGTTATCGTCCGGAAACCATGAAAACTGACAGACCGACCTACAGACAGACCGACCCACAGACAGACCGACCGACCGACAAGCTCACTCCTATATACCCCCTCAAACTTCGTTTGTGGGGGTATAACTAAAGCTCACAGAAAGGGATTAATACCCCCGCTTCCCCAAGAGTCGGAAATGCTGCATGACATTAAATCAGAACAGGACAAACAGATTGAATAGACAGATGGATGTGTCCTTATCCTATGGATGTAATTTTGGCCATATCATTTCCAAATCCAATCATGAATGAAAAAGATATGGACCAGACACAAACTATCATCAGTAAGGCACAGCAAAACTGAAAAGTTCAGAGGGTTGCTAAGTCAATCCCCTTTAATATGGTTCATCATTTGCTGTGGACGCAAATGGAATTGGATATATGTGGCTGTGTTTCATCTGCCAAAAAATGTTAATGACACTTAGTATCATGCCTTTAATACATACATACAAAAAGAGTTTCACTGCCAAAGAACTCATTTGCCAACAAAATTGAACACAACCATTTGGAGAAAAAAAACAGAAATGAAAATCAGACGTGAAGACAATAATGATGAATCTCTGGCATCAGAATATCTCTTCATGCCAATGAAATCAAATCCCCATAGCAATTAAATCTTAATGATTTAGGAATATTAAACAGAATTTCTCCACTAATACAATTATGAATGACTGATAGGTCATTTAAATGATTACAAAAAATATATTTCAGAATTGATACTAATAATTAACAGGACTACATTAAATGCCAACAAGCTTATCGCAGTGGAAAAGGTTTACGACATTTCAAATTGATTGATAGAGAAATTGATGCATAGAGCATTATTGAAGCATAAGTCAATTGAAGCTCAGAGCAACTGAAGAACAATTGAAGCATATCTAGCAATTCAAGCATAGGGCAATTCAAGCATAGGGCATTTGAAGCATAGGGCATTTGAAGCATAGGGCAATTGAGGCATAGAGCAATTGAGGCATAAAGCAATTGAAGCATAGGGCAATTGAAGCATAGGGCCATTAAAGCATAGGGCAATTGAAGAATACTCAATCGAAGCATAAAGCAATCAAAGTATAGGGCAATTGAAATATAGGGCAATTGAAGCATAGGGCAGTTGAAGCATAGGGCAATCGAAGCATAGGTCATTAGAAGCATAGGGCAATTGAAGTGTAGGGCAATTAAAGCATAGGGCAATTGAAACATAGAGCAATTGAAACTTAGAGCAATTGAAGAATACTTAATAGAAGCATAGATCCATTGAAGCATAGGGCAATTGAAGCATAGGGCAATTGAAGCATAGGGCAATTGAAGCATAGGGCAATTGAAGCATAGGGCAATTAAAGCATGGGGCAATTGAAGCATAGGGCAATTGAAGCATAGGGCAATTAAAGCATAGGGCAATTGAAGCATGGGGCAATTGAAGCATAGGGCAATTGAAGCATAGGGCAATTGAAACATAGGGCAATTGAGGCATAGGGCAATTGAAACATATGCCAATTCAGGCATAGGGCAATTGAGGCATAGAGCAATTGAAGCATAGGGCAATTGAAGCATAGGGCAAATGAAGCATAGAGCAATGGAAGCATAGGGCAATTGAAGCATAGGGCAATTGAAGCATAGGGCAATTGAAGCATAGGGCAATTGAAGCATAGGGTAATCGAAGCATAGGGCAGTCAAAACATAGGGCAATTGAAGCATAGGGCAATTGAAGCATAGGGCAATTGAAGCATAGAGCAAATGAAGCATAGGGCAATTGAAGCATTGGGCACTTTAAACATAGTGCAATTGAGGCATAGGGCAACTGAAGCATAGGGCAATTGAAGCATAGGACAATTGAAGCATACGGCAAAAGAAGCATAGGGCAATTGAAACATAGGGCAATTGAGGCATATAGCAATTGAAGCATTGACCAACTGATGCATAGACCAACTGATGCATAGAACAATTGATGCATAGAACAACTGATGCATAAACCAACTGATGCAAAGAACAATTGATGCATAGAACAAATGACGCATAGAACAAATGATGCATAAACAACTGATGCATAGAACAATTGATGCATTGAACAACTGATGCATAGAACAAATGATGCATAGACCAACTGATGCATAAAACAATTGATGCATTGAACAACTGAAGCATAGAACAAATGATGCATAGACCAACTGATGCATAGAACAATTGATGCATTGAACAACTGATGCATAGAACAAATGATGCATAGACCAACTGATGCATAGAACAATTGATGCATTGAACAACTGATGCATAAACCAACTGATGCATAGAACAATTGATGCATAGAACAAATGATGCAAAGACCAACTGATGCATAGACCAATGAATACATAGACCGCAAGATCATAAATTGATGCAAAGACCAATTGATGTATACACAAAATGATGCATAGACATATTGTTCATAGACTCATGCATAGACCAACTCATGCATAGGCCAATTGAATGAGTTCATAGACTGATGCATAGACCAATTTTTCATTGATCAACTGAATGTTTAATGGTTAATGATTGCTACAGGACTTTTGGTTTAGTTTAATATATGTTTTAACAAAAAACAAATACACTTTGTATCAGGCATAAATCAACAATGCATTAGTATTTTGTTTATTATTATTATTATTATTATAACATGTGCATACAAATAAACAAAAGCATATATTAGGTAAAAATTAACAAGCACCTATTCCATTGCACCATTACTGCACCAACATGAGAAAAGTGTCAAGATATTTTATTATAAATAAAGGCTTTGTACAGATACTTAAAAGAAATACTTCAAAAGGTCAGAAACTTAATCAAACAAACAAGTGCTCTGAGTTTGTCAATTCCTTAAAGGCTTGGTTTCCGTCCTTAAAGGCTTGGTTTCTGTCAAGTTATA
Organism: Mya arenaria; assembly: GCF_026914265.1. Taxonomy (NCBI): domain Eukaryota; kingdom Metazoa; phylum Mollusca; class Bivalvia; order Myida; family Myidae; genus Mya; species Mya arenaria. The sequence goes on from NC_069132.1 coordinate 15,586,553, forward strand.
ATAAAATAGGCATTAAATACTGTTATCTTGATAGACAGGGAGAGACTTTAGGAAATGAGGCATTGCTGTACAGTGACAAAATGTCAGGAGGCTCATGATTAAAGTATTTAGCCTGATTTGTTGGAGACAAGTAAACATACAGCAGAAACCATTCACAGTACAGAAATGTCTGATCATCATTGGCTTCATCAGCCAGTTATCAATAAAAAACTTCATATATTGTCAAGATAAAACAAAGAGCATTTATGTACAAAATTTACATCACCTGCAACTTTGATCAATTTACTTTTAACAAAAAGGAAACAAACTAGCAAGAAGTTGCATAAGGGTGAACAATATGAATTAAGATTAAGGGATAAAATGTGACAGGAAACCATTATAAAGAAGAAATATTCTTCAATTTCTCCTTGCACTATTTTACATTATGATAAATGAGGAGTTAGAGAGGGTTATGTGCCTCCAATTCATCAGATACAATACATTTAGTCCTTTAGTTACCTCTACAGCTGTATGGCAGTTGCGGATGACTCCAGTGCCGGTGGCGTGCATCTGAGCCAGGTGGTAGAAGGCCAGCACATGTCCCCCCTGGGATGCAAGGTTAAAGTACTTCACAGCTGTCTTGTAGTCACGGCGTACACCTTTACCTCCTTCAGACAAAAATAATTCTTATTAATCTTTTAAACATTTCAGAAGTTAGAAAAGGCAATTAATATGTATTTACTGAACACAATTACAGTGCCCTTTAACAACCAAAATATAGCAAAACATGCATAGCGCTCAGTTTTCATTTTGAAGTGTAATATTAAGGTAAGAAACAGCAATATCATCACGCCAACAGTGACCATCATCCCAACAGCAAAGTTACTGTAAAATGAAAGAATTTCAATACATGTAATTACTAGGGATGGCAACGAGTAGTAAAACTAATACTCGAGTACTCGGACGATCGTGTACTCGGGTATTCGATTACTCGGAAAAATTGAATACAGTATGTGTTCGCAAAGACAAGATTGTGTATACATGTATCGTTAATGACATATATTGTGCGTTGGTCCTATTATTGGTCATTTCACCTTTAAAGTAAACTTTCATTACGTATTTTAACAAAAAGTGATATAAAAAGAAAACAAATGTTGTTTCAGGCTTTTAATTTGTCTTATTCGTTTCATTTTATACAAATATGCACTGCAGAAATGAACAACAATCAGAATTACAATGAACGAAAATTAATAGCATACATAAAAATAGTGAACGAAATTCAATACGAAGTTCAGTTGTTTAGTTGTTCACTCTACAATTTTTTTTTTAAATGATAGTTTTTCGTACTGTGTAATTGTTGTTTACCTCATTAATATTCACAATTCTTGATTTAAAATATCAACCAATCAATTGTGATAATCATTGCAAAAATACGCCCATTAAGAAATCAATTCTCGTAACGGTCGATACTTTTTCGCTTGTTAGCGTCCATTGTTTGGTGAAAGGTCTCTAATTGGTATACAATAGAATTGTGTAGGTGAAAGTACCGCTATCAGAACTTCGCTAATTGACATCAGTGCTAATTTGAAATAGGGGTCCTTTGTTGACAGTTTGCAACTATCACAACAACTGTCAACTAATTGATTTAGGTCAATTGTGTACACAGCGGGGATTAGAGGGATCCTAAATTGTCCTCTTGACAACTAACCAGATCTGATATTTTGTCTATAAATCGTGTATTTGGTGATTTTTATAGATTTTTTTTTATTTTTTCGATCGAGTACTCGGGTACTCGTTGCCATCCCTAGTAATTACCGAAATACATGATGCCAAGATGTAGCTGAGCGTCAGACCAGCCTTGGTCAGCAGACTGGGTGAAGAACTTGAGGGCCTTCTGGTAGTCTCGGTCCACCCCCTTACCGTACAGGTACATGATACCCTGACCACACTGACCTATCGGGTTACCCTGCACATAAAAAATATATATTTTAAGATATTATATGAATGGTCGGTGTATAAATATAAGGCAATGTAATGTATATATTAGGAATAACAAGAAGATCATAATTACACAGGAACTCAATCAATCGTCAAGAGTCCTTGACATTGATATCCCTAGTAAAAAACTGAAGTTTTAAATCATGTATGAAAATACTTGATATTTAAGTTTAAGTGTGGGAAATGTATGTCTAATAGTTGTACCTTGTTGGCTGCCTTCTTGAAATACTCCAGGGCAACTAGGCTGTCCTGAGCCACCACAGGGCTACCCTCTGAGTGCATCTACAACACAAAAACAACAGCAAACAGTTACTCCGAGTTGTCACATAAAGTACATTCTGTACATTCACAGTCCTCAAAATTAGACTTTGGGATGAAAATGCCCAAAGTTCTAACTAACAAATAAAAAAATAACAAGCCTGGCTGTTCAATTTCTAACTTTGAACAAGACCAAAAATAAATTGTCCAGCTTCTGGAATTATGCCCATTTGCATTGCTGCATTAAGACTGTTTTGGTGTAAATTCCCCAATAAGTGCCTGAGTTAATTATCCAATTTTAATCTGCAGAAGGAAACCATTTCAGATGAATTTATAAAGTAATATAAAATTTACTCTCATTATTTCAAGTGGCTATCAAGATGGTAAGTTGAAAGTCCTGAATGCAGAAACCTACTATTGCAGAAACAATGTTGGATAAACAATAGTGTGCAATTTGCTTTAAGCCAAATGTTTAGTTAGTCATCAAGGTTCAATGGAAGTAAATTCATGTCAATTTTCTAGACCACTCTCTATGATTGTGAAATATCCAAGAAAAACAGCCAGAAACAGTAAGGTTTAAAGCAGTTTCAATTTTAACCATCTGTAAATATTCTATCAGAAACATTTTAACATTGGGCTCAACTAGCAAAATAATTAAGTACAAAACATGTACTTTACTGCCATTAAGAAAATGAATCCGGATAACAGTCATACTTGTTAAAGAAAATGTGGAAAGCCATCACTTTCTGTAAAAGCTGATAATGTTACTTGCTTGCTAAGTTAATTACACTGAGCTTTTTTCACATGCTAACGCAAAAGTTTTTACGATTAATAAGATTACAAAGCAAAATCAATTAAAACATTAATATCAAATTGTGCGGCATTTCCGAGTCAAAGGAATAACTTTTTTAGTTAATAGTAGAATGCTAGTAATTTTAAATATACTGGTACTGTTATTTCTGTACTTCAAATAAAAGTTCCTATTAATTAAATACTAATTTCTTTTATTATCTTATTTCATAAGCCTGTAAAATATATTTTTGTCAAAAACCTGTAATTGTTATAATTAACTGCCTATTCATAACATTGCCATAAAAAAAATCAGTATTACAAATAAATGTACTGTAATTATTTTCAATCCTCTGTAATTACACATAACATAAAACAGGAGAAACAGTCAAAAGAACTGTACAGCATTGTTTTGAACTGTGGTGTTTAGTAGGCACAAGACAGAGGTGGAAACCTACAATAAATGTCATTGTGCCGTATGACGAGTGAATCATGTGCACAGGACTAAGAAGTAGTCGCTGGGAGAGGTAAATCCTTGGCTCTAGTTGATTGTAATGTGCAAAGAAATATTCCTAAAACATGCTGCCAATATATAAATGTCTAATGATATCAAAAACAATTCTTTCACCATTCTTGTGATATCTGTAAATGGCTCACAAAAAAATGACAACTATAGCCTTAAGGAATGTTAAAGAAAGCTTAACCAAGCCATTTGTTGTGATTTATACATCCCTAGTTGGCAATAAAATTGTCCCTGAATTATACATGAACATACCTCTTATGCTTTTAGAAAAGAGTTACATACCGGGGAATGAGAGATATGAAATTGAACAACAAGGTTATCCTCTGTACTTTTTATGCTTTAATTACAGGGTGAATTACCTTTCCCAGGAAAGCCATGGCGTTGGAATTGCCTGACTCTGCGGCCATCAGGAAGTAGTGCTGAGCTCGCTGAAACATTACATATATTTTTAAATAAGTGGTTCAAGAATTATTCTATTATTTCTATTTGAAAGCTTTTAAACATATAATAAATGAAACAAGAGCTGTCACAGTATGTGACGAATGCCCCAGAATGTGACATTGACCTATGACCAAGGTCAGTACATGAAAAGTTAAAGATCAAACAAATACATATGGCAAGTTATTTTAAATTGCCTCTGAACATAAAAAAATAAAAAATACCACCCATACTTGACAACCTACATTCTTATGTCCTTATATTCAGCATTCCATTGTAAATAAACACTAAGTGTATCTTTCAAATTAGAGGTAGGGACATGGGTCTTGCACGTGACACGTCGTCTTGGTATGTCGATCACATGTGGCAAGTTATTTTAAATTCTGTCCATACAAGGGAAAGTTACAGCCCGGACACGACAACCTATACTCTGTCGTTATATGCAGCATTCCATTGTGTATAAACACTAAGTGTGACCTTGACCTAAGAGGTAGGGACATGGGTCTTGCACCCGACACGTCGTCTTGGTATGTAAAACACATGTGGCAAGTTATTTTATTATCTGTCCATACAAGGGAAAGTTACAGCCCAGACACACCAACCTATACTCTGTCGTTATATGCAGCATTCCATTGTGTATAAACACTAAGTGTGACCTTGACCTAAGAAATATGGACACGGGTCTTGCAAGCGACACGTTGTCGTGGTATGCCGAACACATGTGGCAAGTTATTTTAAAATCTGTCCATACAAGGGAAAGTTACAGCCCGGACACGATAATCTATACCTTATGTCATTATATGCAGCATTCCATTGTGAATAAACACTAAGTGTGACCTTGACCTAAGAGGTAGGGACACGGGTCTTGCACGCGACATGTCATCTTGGTATGTCGAACACATGTGGCAAGTTATTTAAAAATCTGTCCATACAAGGAAAAGTTACAGCCCGGACACAACAACCTATACTCTATGTCCTTATATGCAGCATTCCATTGTGAATAAACACCTAAGTGTGACCTTGACCTAAGAGGTAGGGACACGGTTCTTGCACACGACACGTCGTCTTGGTATGCCAAACACATGTGGCAAGTTATCTTAATATCCGTCCATACAAGGGAAAGTTACAGCCCGGACACGAGTTTTTGAGCCGGACACACGGGCAGACGGACGGACGGACGGTGCGATTTTAATATGCCCACCTTCGGGGGCATTAAAATGGTTTTAACAGTATTTCTTAACACATTTTCTAACACCTGCATCATTTTAGAAAAATATAATAAATTGGGGAGAAGCCAATAACTTGAATAGAACCTCTGTCCTAGGAAAAAAAAAGAAATTAATTTGCACCATAACAATTAAGGATGGGTTTATGTGAGAAAATTTGCTCAATAGTTTGTAGCTGACGTAATTAAGACAATGAAAATCTAAATGCATTGTACTTGCATTGTAGCTTACAAACACTAATTCATTATCCATATGCTGATCTATATACTTGATTCAGGTATTTAAAGTTGTATTCATTATCTAACTTTCCCCCTCATACCTCATGGTTGACAGGCACCCCTCTTCCACCCTGGTAATATAACTGCCCCAGGATCACCTATAAACACAAAGTTATACATACATGCTATATACATACCTCAACAGTGAAGAAACATTTTACTTACATCATAATAAAAGAACATTAGTTTGACCATGGGCAGAAATATTATGATGTGCTAATGTACAGCTAATACAGTTGTCTCAAATCTTGTTCTGAACAATTGGCCCAATGTCAGTTGATGGCTGTGACACTTATTCAAATTGCTAAATGATAAACAAATAAGAAAAATAAGTTTAAGACAATCAACAACAACAACTTTTAATGTATCCAGGCTATTATGCCTATAACAAGCAAACAGGTAAAACTTAGCGAGAAGCATCATAATAAAATGTGAACACAAGAAGAATGATTTTTAAAAAGTAGTAGTGAAATATTTTGCAATTAAAGCTAAATCAAGGATGCCTTAAAAAGTTTAGGCTGGGGTATTAGTATAAAAGGCAGACAGTCAGAAAAATGGCCATTTCACTTGACCTCACAGAGCTGTCTGCTAGTACAGACTGCCAGTACATTTTTTTTTAAATATACAAATAATTAACAAGCACAGGTTACTAAAATTTGTCACATGCTTTATTTAATGTTTTATAAGCATATCTTGTGAATTTCAAGTGTTTCAAACAGTTATAAGTACTACTTTCAAACAAGAGGGCCAAGATGGCCCTATATCGCTCACCTCAGTAAAACTTTGTGCGATAGACTTGTTGATAATTAAAGGGCAATAACAGAGATTTGGCTTCTCTGATGTATGAAATTGTTACCTCGAGAGTGTTAACAAGGTATTTCCATATTTGGGCTCTGTGACCTAGTTTTTGACCCAAGATGACCCATATTCGTACTTGAGCTAGAAATCATCAAAACAACCTTTCTGACAAATTTCCAGGGTATTTGGGCTGAAAATTTTACCTCGAGAGTGTTAACAAGGTATTTCAATATTTGGGCTCTGTGACCTAGTTTTTGACCCCAGATGACCCATATTCGAACTTGAGTTAGAAATCTTCAAAACAACCGTTCTGACAAATTTCCAGGGTATTTGGGCTGAAAATGTTGCCTCGAGAGTGTTAACAAGGTATTTCAATATTTGGGCTCTGTGACCTAGTTTTTGACCCCAGATGACCCATATTCAAACTAGAGCTAGAAATCATCAAAACAACCTTTCTGACATATTTCCAGGATATTTGGGCTGTAAATGTTACCTTGGGAGTGTTAACAAGGTATTTCCATATTTGGGCTCTGTGGCCTAGTTTTTGACCACAGATGACCCTTATATTCGAACTTGAGTTAGAAATCTTCAAAACAACCTTTCTGACTAATTTCCCGGATATTTGGGCTGAAAATGTTGTCTTGAGAGTGTTAACAAGGTATTTCTATATCTGGGCTCTGTGACCTAGTTTTAAACCCCAGATGACCCATATTCAAACTTGAGCTAGAAATCATTAAAACATCCTTTCTAACAAATTTCCAGGATATTTGGACTGAAAATGTTACCTCAAAGTGTTAACAAGGTATTTCCATATTTGGGCTCTGTGACCTAGTTTTTGACCCCAGATGACCCTTATATTCGAACTTGAGTTAGAAATCATCAAAACAACCTTTCTGACAAATTTCCAGGATATTTGGGCTGAAATGTTGTCTCGAGAATGTTAACAAGGTATTTCCATTTTTGGGCTCTGTGACAAGATGACCCATATTCGAACTTGAGCTAGAAATCATTGAAACAACCTTTCTGACAAATTTCCAGGATATTTGGGCTGAAAATGTTACCTCTAAAGTGTTAACAAGGTATTTTCATATTTGGGCTCTGTGACCAAGTTTTTAACCCTAGATGACCCATAATCGAACTTGAGCTAGAAATCATCAGAACAACCTTTCTGACAAATTTCCAGGATATTTGGGCTGAAAATGTTACCTAGAGAGTGTTAACAAGGTATTTCAATATTTGGGCTCTGTGACCTAGTTTTTGACCACAGATGACCCATATTCGAACTTGAGTTAGAAATCTTCAAAACAACCTTTCTGACAAATTTCCAGGATATTTGGGCTGAAAATGTTGTCTTGAGAGTGTTAACAAGGTATTTCTATATCTGGGCTCTGTGACCTAGTTTTAAACCCCAGATGACCCATATTCAAACTTGAGCTAGAAATCATTAAAACATCCTTTCTTACAAATTTCCAGGATATTTGGACTGAAAATGTTACCTCAAAGTGTTAACAAGGTATTTCCATATTTGGGCTCTGTGACCTAGTTTTTGACCCCAGATGACCCATATTCGAACTTGAGTTAGAAATCATCAAAACAACCGTTCTGACAAATTTCCAGGATATTTGGGCTGAAATGTTGTCTCGAGAATGTTAACAAGGTATTTCCATTTTTGGGCTCTGTGACCAAGTTTTTGACCCAAGATGACCCATATTCGAACTTGAGCTAGAAATCATTGAAACAACCTTTCTGACAAATTTCCAGGATATTTGGGCTGAAAATGTTACCTCTAAAGTGTTAACAAGGTATTTTCATATTTGGGCTCTGTGACCTAGTTTTTAACCCTAGATGACCCATAATCGAACTTGAGCTAGAAATCATCAGAACAACCTTTCTGACAAATTTCCAGGATATTTGGGCTGAAAATGTTACCTAGAGAGTGTTAACAAGGTATTTCAATATTTGGGCTCTGTGACCTAGTTTTTGACCCCAGATGACCCATATTCGAACTTGAGTTAGAAATCTTCAAAACATCCTTTCTTACAAATTTCCAGGATATTTGGACTGAAAATGTTACCTCAAAGTGTTAACAAGGTATTTCCATATTTGGGCTCTGTGACCTAGTTTTTGACCCTAGATGACCCATATTTGAACTTGAGCTAGAAATCATCTAAATAACCTTTCTGACAAATTTTCAGGATATTTGGGCTGAAAATGTTACCTCGAGAGTGTTTTCAAGGTATTTCCATATCTGGGCTCTGTGACCTAGTTTAAGACCCCAGATGACCCATATTCGAACTTGAGCTAGAAATCATTAAAACATCCTTTCTAACAAATTTCCAGGATATTTGGACTGAAAATGTTACCTCAAAGTGTTTACAAGGTATTTCCATATTTGGGCTCTGTGACCTAGTTTTTGACCCAAGATGACCCTTATATTCGAACTTGAGTTAGAAATCATCAAAACAACCTGTCTGACAAATTTCCAGGATATTTGGGCTGAAATGTTGTCTCGAGAATGTTAACAAGGTATTTCCATTTTTGGGCTCTGTGACCAAGTTTTTGACCCAAGATGACCCATATTCGAACTTGAGCTAGAAATCATTGAAACAACCTTTCTGACAAATTTCCATGATATTTGGGCTGAAAATGTTACCTCTAGAGTGTTAACAAGGTATTTCCATATTTGGGCTCTGTAACCTAGGTTTAGACCCCAGATGACCCATATTTGAACTTGAGCTAGAAATCCTCTAAACAACCTTTCTGACAAATTTCCAGGATATTTGGGCTGAAAATGTTACCTCGAGAGTGTTTTCAAGGTATTTCCATATTTGGGCTCTGTGACCTAGTTTTTGACCCCAGATGACCCATATTTGAACTTGAGCTAGAAATCATCAAAACAACCTTTCTGACATATTTCCAGGATATTTGGGCTGTAAATGTTACCTTGAGAGTGTTAACAAGGTATTTCCATATTTGGGCTCTGTGGCCTAGTTTTTGACCCCAGATGACATATATTCGAACTTGTCCGAGTAATTACTGGGACAAACATCCTGACCAAGTTTCGTGACAATTGAGGCAAAAAGGTGACCCCTAGAGTGTTAACAAACTAAGTGTGGACGGACGACGGACAATCATCGATCCTAAAAGCTCACCCTCAGCCTACGGCTAAGGTGAGCTAATAAAAAAAATACAACTGTCAAACAATTTGAAATTTCCAAGCAATGTTGACTGACAGATCTTGAAAGTTCAGCCAACTGAATTTCACTACTGATTCCTGTTTACTACAAGTTTACTATCACAGAATGTGGTTTTAATAGACATATGCCGGGAAACATCCATTATCTGGGCTGATATATACTATCAAATGGATTATTCGTGGAAGCATTTGCCATGGTATACGAAATTTATTTATCTATTCTCAATTGAGAAACCAATGGACAATTTGTTCTGTACAACTATCAGAATGATATAACACCACAAGCCATGTGAATGTTTACTATTCTAAACTGCTGACCTGAGCAGACCTCATAAATCAGTTTAACTACACCTCCTCTGCCAAATCAAATCGGCTTAATGGCTGTCCTGTAGAATATTTGGGGTCATGCACCCCAGCCTTTTAATACCAATGTATGCAATAGAACTGCCAGGGAGAGTTGATTTAGCTGTGCTTTAAGTGCCAGGGAGGGTTGTTCAAGCTGTGCTTTAACTGCCAGGGAGGGTTGTTCAAGCTGTGCTTTAACTGCCAGGGAGGGTTGATTTAGCTGTGCTTTAACTGCCAGGGAGAGTTGTTCAAGCTGTGCTTTAACTGCCAGGGAGGGTTGATTTAGCTGTGCTTTAACTGCCAGGGAGGGTTGATTTAGCTATGCTTTAACTGCCAGGGAGGGTTGATTAAGCTGTGCTTTAACTGCCAGGGAGAGTTGATTTAGCTGTGCTTTAACTGCCAGGGAGGGTTGTTCAAGCTGTGCTTTAACTGCCAGGGAGGGTTGTTCAAGCTGTACTTTAACTGCCAGGGAGGGTTGTTCAAGCTGTGCTTTAACTGCCAGGGAGGGTTGTTCAAGCTGTGCTTTAACTGCCAGGGAGGGTTGTTCAAGCTGTGCTTTAACTGCCAGGGAGGGTTGATCAAGCTGTGCCTTAACCGCCAGGGATGTTTAAGATGTGATTTAACTGTCAGTGAGGTTTAAGCTGTCTTTTAACATGCAGGGAGGTTAGAGCTGTGCTTTAAGCGGGAGGTAGGGTTGTTTAAGCTATCCTTAAATCGCCAGGGAGATTTGTTGTTGTTTAAGTAAGGGTTGTTTGTGCTTTAACCGCAAGACTAGGTTGATTAAGCTGTGCTTTAACCTCCAGGGAGGTTTGTTTAGCTTGTGTGAGTGAAGGTTTTTTACCTGTGCTTGAAGGTCACCCTTGTCGGCAAGGAACTCATAATACTGGAGCAGGTCATCATCCATGAGGGATGACCCTGATGTATCCTTGCTCTCTGCTTGCTCATGCAGACGGATCCGCTGGACAACAGGGCTACCTGCCGACATGTTCTCCGCAACTGCATGGTAAAACAGAATGCAGTTTGATGTATAAGAATATACAGAACAACAATTCCAACCATTTGAAAATGGTAATACAATACACATTAATTAACTTGCTAAAAACATAAGCGCACCTTAATTCTCAGTCGGTCAAGGTTGATATCATAACAATTATTTAACCTAGAGTGATGAGCCTCGGAGCTCATATGTTAATATGCATCGAAAATTATTACAAACACGTTGAATTTACCAGTAGTCCAAACGTCAGTTTAAACGATAATCACACTTGTAAGTGATTAATGTATTAATTTATTAAATTTTAGAAAATGGAGCACAGCCAATTTAAGTAGTTTATGTCCTTATTTAATACTGAATCGTTTTTCAATTTTAAGGGTCACTGCGAAAAAGATATTTTTTTCAACTGGATCAACGCCTATCTTTGAAATGATGACTAAAGCAATACTTCATTTCTTTGGATACTCACTGCTAAAATGCTTTAAATGTTAAGCACTCATTTCTTTTCAATGAATACTCTCTGAACTAACATACTTTTTGAAAACAAAATCTTGGGGTAAAATACTCTTTGACCCAAAACCAAGTCTGGAGCTCAGAGACTTGCTTCACATGTACAGTCGAAAATTGCTATGTCGAATTCTTGATTTATGTCCAATTTTTTTCCCCACTAACAAATTTGTTCCTTCTGTTTCTATATAAACATTCATGCTTATGTAAAAATTTTGTCACAAATGTTTGCTTTATCAAATATTTTAGTTCCTGCAGTCAAATTTCAAACATTTCCATTACCTGTTACGTCAAACTGCACTGCAGGTCGAGCTGAAGGTCAGCTTTTATTGTTTAATGTTCTATATTGTTTTTTTTATAATATTATGAATATACTATGCTTTCATCGTTTAAGGTGCTTATCTTTGTTTATTATCTCATAATTGTGCTTGTTTTATATATTTGTCTTTAATAGTGCTATCCATAAACATAAATTTTATTATAGTGAAACAGAAAAAATAAAATCTTATTTTCAATAATAAGTTGGCTGTTTTCACGACTGAAACATCTTAAAAGACTGGTTCAATGACAGAGATTAGAATTTTGACTCAAATGAGCTGTGTTTGTGCTACAATTTTTGTATTTCGGTCTTGTAGAATTTGGGTTTTGACTGTATGTAGACATTGGTGACCTGTATTTTGAGATCTTTGTGGGATGCCAAGACCAATTATTGTTGTTTTTTTTATGACCAAAGATTTAAGTTTCTACATGAAGCTGCAACTGCTGTCACCAGTACTGTCATAATACCAATGTCCATGACTTAAAGGCACAACAAAACCAGATAAGCTGAAAAGGCAATGGACAAAAAAGCTCTATATAAAATATATCCTTTAAAACGCACTAGTTAAACGCTACTCAGAGCAATTAGCAAATTTCAGTCAAGCCTCTGATGTAGATACTTAAATGCATAACATGACAGCATTTAAAAGTATTGATATGAAATGCTTTGATGTTTTATCAAGAGACATTTTCACAAGAACCCTTCTTCCAATGACATGTTCGTTATGAGCCAATATCAAATTTATTTTGTTCAAAGGACTTTAACAGTAGCATAACAAGGGTATCATTATATTCATGACTTTATATGATATCTCTACTTTCTACTTTTGTTGCAAGCTCATTAAAATGTGAAGCACAAAGAGGCACATGATTTGAAATGATGGTCTCTCATTTTGACTCTACTGATTAAACTGGCATGCTCAGAAGAGCATGATTAATCTTGTTGTTAAGCCTAACTTTACAACCAGGTGTACACTAATAGTCTGGTCTTATTAGGAGAACAAGAATGCAGTTCAGTCTATCTAGGGGAATTGTTTAAACTTTTAGATAACTGGACTAGCATAGAAAAGTTCAAACGCCATTGATGGTAAACGAACCTGAGGTAGCCACCTTCCTATAGTAGGTGAGGGCCGTTTCACACTTGGACTCCACCCCTATACCAGACAGATATCTGTACCCCTGAAACATAGGATCACCTCATATTTCACTTTGAGATTACTAAACAAGGAAAATACATGTATGTAGCATGGAAGAAAAAGACAGAAAGACAATGAACAGGTAAAGGTCATAATTACCTTCCACCCAAAACTACCTGCCTCCCCACCCGTACCCCTACCATATGATATAAGGTATGTCATAATGTGTAGAAATAGCCCAGTATTAATTCACAATAAAACCTTCACTTTATCCTTTGATGGAATGATAATGGAACTGCAAAAACAAAGGAATTCACCTAAAGATTGAACCGCTTTGACATGCTTTTTAAAGTAAAAATGTTGATGAATCAATCCATACCAGAACCATCTGAGCCAAGGGGTCACCTCCGAGAGCAGCAAACGTGAAATATATCAGTGCCTGTAACAAAAAATACAAACGGTACAGGCATGCATATACAGTACAGGCATGCGTTATTTAGTTTAGTTTAAACTTATTTATTTTACAGTGATTGTGAAACAAGTTATTACAACATTATATTAATCACTGTAATTCGCACAGTGTAACATGAAAGTGTGATCATTTTTTATTATAAAATGAGCATAATAAAATCATTCTCTATCATTATCTATCAAGTACCAATGATTTAATCCAACTTTTGCTATAAAACAAAAACAAAATCATTTTCTTTACCATTAAATCATTTCATTGTACTATATGGTAAACAATACCTTTGCTTGGCTGGAGTTTGTTGCCAACCCTGCACTGTACGACAACCCAAGACCCTGAAAATACATACATCTATATTGAGTTTTTCCACAAAATAATGATACAGTCCCAACTCGTTATGTCGACTTTGTCGGGACCTAGGAAAAAAGTTGAGATAATGAACATTCGACACATCCAAAATACAAAAAAGTATAACCAATCCAAACACATATGAGTTTGATACATGTCCGACATCCGACTTGAATTGAACGGTGTTTTTACGGTCGTGGAAACAGCAAACGTATTATTTAAAAATAAAGTGATACAAAAATAAATTATTTGTGCCAAATTAATTTTATATTAATTTTATTCACGTTTATAGATTACACAAATCAAATATTAAACCACAATTGCATACACTTGTATATTGTAAGAAAACGGTAAAGAACATGTTATGCCTGTTTGTGTTGTCGTGCAGTATAGAGAAATTACTTCGTCGTGTAACTTTCAATGTTGTTGAATTTTTACGATGATGTCATCGTCGATTTAAATTGTGCGTTTCAAAGTATAGCTTGATCAATAAAAGACTCTGTAATCAAAAACATAAACAAACACCTTTAATTATTCACACTAACCCATTAACCTCCAATTATGAAAGTTTGTTATTTTGACACGCACGGTAATTTAGCGATATGCTGAAAACCGCCATGACAACTTTCGCACCTACGCCTTGATCTGCAGTTTGACATAAGGGACAAGGAAAATGTGTGAAATTCAACCACTGGGACTGAAATAGGAGGGCGACATTGCGAAAAAATCGAGATAGAAAAATCGACACAAGCAGATTTATTTTATATAGAATAGGAAGGAATAAATTCGGGACCGGAGAAAAAAGTCGACATAACCGGAAAGTCGAGATATCCCACGTTGACATAGCGAGTTTGCACTGTGCATTCCTAAATTGTTTTAAAATAAACATTATTACATTAATATGATATTAATTCTATGATAATTGGAATATTCTCAGTTGGGGGACTGCAGGGAGGACCTACAAGATAATAAGCTTTCGGGGAAGAGCTTTAATCCTCTACATCGTTAACCAGACCTGTGCTGAGCTAGGGAAACAAGTTAGGAAACCTGGTGGTACCCCAACAGTCAAGTAACCTTTCAAAGTACAGCTAGACACTTTGATGACCTGCAAAAGCCAGGGTGTGGGGAAAAAAGGCAGGCAGTTGAGGGATGTGAGGTGGACCAAAAGAAATAAAAATTGGTTTCCAATGAATAACATAGACCATGGAGCAAAAGGACTACAACTGCAAGGCTATGAAAATACATTGACCTTCCTTTTTTCTGAAAATTCATTTCAACTACACCAACAGGGTTTATGGGGTTTACTAACATAAGAATTGAGGTCTTTTTGTACAGTTTTCTATATAAAAAGCTCATAAAAACACCTAATTATGAGCTATTTCTAAAGAAGGAAAAAACTCATAAACCATCTGTACCAGTTGTCCCTTGGGTGACCCCTTGTTGCTGAGTTCTCCAAAGATTTGGAGTGCTTTGGCAGGGTCAAGGGTCACATAGTCCCCCAGCAAGTGCCCAAAGCCCAGGTACTCCTTGGCCCTTTGGTGGCCCTTATTGGCTGCCACCTGGAAGTACTGATACGCCCTGAAATATGAGAGGATATTGTGAGGCAAACACTTCTACCATCTCCGTATGGTGCTTTTATATGACCAAAAATAATCTAGTGATTATGAGTGATTATATATAAGGCTTAAAAAAATAATATGTTCATATCAGGTTTCATGCCCCAAAAAACAGGTAAGTAAGAAAATCTTCTATTTTTGTTAGGGATGGCAACGAGTACCCGATTACTCGAGTACTTGATAGAACGTCTGAGTACTCGAGTACCAAATCACTACTTGAGTACTCTGAAAAAAAAAATCAATAAAAATTACCAAACACACGATTTACAGACAAAATATCAGATCTGGTTAGTTGCCAAGAGGACAATTTATGGTCCCTCTAATCCCGCTGTGTACACAATTGATCCAATCAATTAGTTGAGAGTTGTTGTGATAGTTGCAAACTGTCAACAAAGGACCCTTTTTTCAAATTAGCACTGATGTCAATTAGCGAAGTTCTGATAGCGGTATTTTCACCTACACAATTCTATTGTATACCAATTAGAGACCTTTCACCAAATAATGGACGCTAATGAGCGAAAGAGTATCAACCGTTACGAGAATTGATTTCTTAATGGGCGTATTTTAACTATTTTTGCAATGATTATCACAATTGATTGGTTGATATTTTAAATCAAGAATTATGAATATCAATGAGGTAAACAACAATTACACAGTACGAAAAAACTATCATTTCAAAAAATAATAATTGTAGAGTAAACAACTGAACAACTGAACTTCGTATTGAATTTTGTTCACTATTTTTATGTATGCTATTAATTTTTGTTCATTTTAATTCTGATTGTTGTTCATTTCTGCAGTGCATACTTGTATCAAATGAAACGAATAAGACACATTAAAAGCCTGAAACAACATTTGTTTTCTTTTTATATCAATTTTAGTGAAAATATGTAATGAAAGTTTACTTTAAAGTTGAAAATGACCAATAAAACGACCAACGCACAATATACGTCATTAACGATACATGTATACACAATCCTGTCTTTGCGAACACATATTCAATTTTTCCGAGTAATCGAGTACCCAAGTACTCGATCGAACGATCGTCCGAGTACTCGAGTATTAATTTTACTACTCTTTGCCATCCCTAATTTTTTTAATCAGCATATTGTTTCTAGTCATTTTTTTACAGTTACCAAAATCTATAAAGTGTATGCTTAAGTATACGGGGATCATTCAAACACAATGCAGACACTGTACATAAACCATTGAATTAAAGTAATAATTATATTAATACATGCCAGATAAATTGTCAGAATCTGTTTCTCTGAATGTGTCAAATTTCATTCAGGTACATTAATTGTGCTTGATGTAGTTATATCTTAAAGTAAGTGAGGTAGAGCAAGACGATTCCACACTTTCACTTCATTTGATCTCGTTTTCATTTGTACAACGAGATAATTTTTAACCTATTAAAAATTAATATATTTTTTTATTATTTTTTTTAAATGATATTCTGACAACAGAGTGGTCAATGCCATAACAATATCACCATTGCAATGCAAAACTTGCATTAGGGAATTTTTGTTTTGTTGATGAAACCAAAGCAGGGAATTTCTAAGATCGCATAAAACTTTTACATTAAACAAATATATAGATGGTATTGCTGTAACTTCAAAGCAATTTGAAAAGTATCTTTATAAGATTACCTTAATTTATACAATCATTTAGACAACGTCAATAACTTAAAAACTTATTAAGAAAGTTTACTTATCTTTTGAATGACCCTCGTACAATCAGTTTTACCAACATTGTTATTGAAGCCAAAAACACTTCATTTTTTACTTTAAGAAAACAAATTATAAAAAACATATCACAGGGCAATAAAAAGGTTTAGAGTCGGGGCAAAAATAGGGTGGGTCAGGAAACCAGAAACAAACATTTATTTTTTTTAAGGTGAAAAGTAAAAGTGCATTTATAATAGTTTTGTCTGCAAGGATGAATTAAAGCTTTCACAGAAATGATAATCAAATTACAAATAAGGTCACTTACTGAATGTAGTCTTTCTTGTAGGAAATGTTGATCAACTTCTCACCTTCTTCAAAGTATTTCTGAGCTGAAAAAGCAACAAATACTGATTATGCAAGGGAGAGAACAAATGATATTATTGAAACTGAGTAAAGTCAATACTCCTTCTTAATAAGTCAGGTAAACTAAACTGTGCCATCTCAGACACCTAAAATGACAGCACAATCCTACCTTCCCTGTGTGTAAACAAATTTACACTATTGTGATAAGAGCAGGAATTTTGATCTATAGTATACAATACATTTTAAATAAATAACTTAATTTGATTCCTCCTACTCTGCGTTTGACTTTTTCCGATGTTTGACTCTGCTACATGTTAGTAAATATACATGTTAATCTAATGTTGACTTTGACATCAACACTAGCACTAGCAGATACATTCTGTGAAAAGGCAGTGTTTTGCAATGGAGGTTGAATGTACCTTCTTCCTGTTTCTGTCTTGCCTCTGGTGTCTCCTCCTCCTCCTTCTCCGCAAAGCGCTGTTTCAGGGACTCGAGGTGGGCTCTCTGCAAGGCCTCTGGTGTCAATGCCGTGGGTGGGGCCTCCGGGGACCTTGGGGCTTCACTACTCTCCGGGGGCTGGGGAACTACACTTTCTGTTCAAATTAAACACATAGATGTGGGGGGTCATAAAAAATTTATACATAAACTTAAAACAATGCCTCCTAACAGTCTCAATAATAAACTTCTACAATTATGATATGTAATACAGTCCAATATTTGTTTTAATTTACTTTGTCATAATGTTTGATTATCACATGTTTTATTGTACACTTTCTAACAGCCTTTTGTATCGCTTGTGATCCATAATACATTATGTTAATATGTATGTGGCTATATTATATTTCTGTTTCTATCAACGCCATTTGTTCTGCCACTTAACTGTGTGCCATCATTTAACATTGTATGAGATTGATGTCACTTCCTTTCTATAATGAAAGTGTAACACAGCAACATCTAGTCTGATTTAGATATTAAAGTTTTAAAAAATGTAATGTGTTTGTGTGATTTATCTTAATATAGAAAGGGTTATATTAGGAAGTTTGTGAATTACTTTTACTCCAATTTATTGATCACATAATAAAGTACAATAATTAACAAATCACCCTGTCTATACAAATATGATCAATTATATCATAGCATTAACTGCCTTATGAACAATGATATATATCACAATGCCAACTCTTTTCTACAAAAAATGGCAGATAATTACAATTTATATCATAAATGACGTTGCCATCATGAAAAAAACATCATGTACTTTACATGTATGTATAACTTTAAACCTATATAAGTATTATTAAACTTGTTAAACTATGATTACTTAAACAAAACTTAAACTTGCTCAGTTTCATTAACTTCAGAATGTGTTAAATAAATCTTGTATTGAATAACCACTCATATTATATCTGATATATATTTGTAGAAAGTAAATGGAATGTAATTTTAAAATATGACAAAAACACAAAATAATTATCATGGTATAAATTTAGTCCGAGCATGCATGTTAGTAATTGGGCTGGTACATACTTAATCTCCACCATACATTCTGCTACAATGCTTGTGAATGTTTGAAATCCAACCATTAGGAAGCCAAAGCATATAAATCCCAGTGATACAAGATCTCCCAACTACATTGTGTTACCTTTCACATTTTCAGTTGATAATGGCCTCAAATCTTCTTGTTCTTTGACATCTCTGTGAATATTTTGTGTTTTCTGGCCTTTGCCTGTAGATGTTCTGGTTTCAAACATGGACCCTGTAGGCTCTGTTTCAGATCTCTCTACAACTGGAGTGGAACTAGTTTTGATGGATTCTGTTGCAGTAAAAGGTGTGTTCACATTCACAACAGTATTTACAGTTAGCTCATTATTGTTTTCTTTTGTATTAGTACTCTTAAGTGTTTCCGATTCTGTCTGTTTCACCTTTGAAAGTCTATAGTTTTTCTTATCCTTGCCACTGTATGTTTGTTTGGTAGATTGTTCTTTGTTTGTTGCTCTCACACTTTCAGTAAGTTTAACATTAGAAGTTGACACGATAGTATCTGTCATTTTGTTCTCTGAATGACCTAGTTCAGGTGTTGCCTTTACTGTGGTCATTAATTTGTCTGCTGTTGTTTGTCCAGATTCCATTCTTGTCCCCTTCATCGGTGGTTCAGTAGGCCTGCTGGACAGTATTTCTGTTTGTGGTGGAATAGTATTCCCAATATGTATACTTTCATCTTCTGCAGAGGAAGATTCTGTTTTTCCAATACTGACTGACTCCAAACTTTCTAAAGCTTCATCTGAAGGAAAATCATTGTCTTCATCTTGCTCTTTATCATCTATTTCTTCCAGTAAGACATCAATACTTTCTTTAGAAACCTGCTTTTCCGCCATCTTCAGCATTTGTTCTGATATACTCCCTTTGTCTTTCACATGCAGCTTTAGGTCTTCTGGCATTACTCCCTGATCAGGCGTGCCAGATGTTGCCTGCTCCCCTTGATCTTGCATGAGCACATTTGAACGATCATTGCCTCCAAAATTGTCCTTAATGAGCTGTTCTAAGTTACCTTCTTCCTGCTCTTTTTTTAACTTTTCACTCAGTCTTTTCATATTTTCAACAAGAGATTCTTCTTTCTGACCAACTTCTTCAAAAACCATCACGTCCGGCTTCTCATTCCTGATATCAACAGTCTCCTTTTTACCTCCCTCAAAATCTTTACCTTGATCAATCTGGGATTTACTGCTTAAACTTTGATCATCAAAATTCAAATCAGATTCTTTTAAATTTGGATTCTCCTTAAGTAAAGTCTTTTCTCTGAGATCATGTATATGACTACCTTCATCATCATCATTTTTTGTAGATTCTAGGTTTCCCTTGTCTTGTGTGTGAATGTCAGCCTCAGCCAATCCGTATACAGCAACCATAAACAAGATGCTGGTGAAAACAAATCGACCCATTTCTCATGGAATATCAATCTCTCTCAAAAAAACTGAAAATAATAAAAATTTACAGTATTGGCAAACATTTGATTATAAATTTATCATTTTGAGTAACAAAGTTTGCTGGAGTGTCGACAATATAAGACTCATTATTACATCAGTTTAAGATTTGATTGCAAAATTAAAGCATTCAAAACATGTACCAGTTTAGTGTTCAACTTTAAGTATCAATAATACTTGTATTATATCAAATATACATGCTGACTTTATGATTGTTGATAAATGTATCTCATGGTCAATCTACTAAAGAATAAAAAGTCACATTTAATATAATTACAACTATCATGCATGCAACGTTCTACCATTAATCAGGTACAAAGTGTATTTCTGGCTCAATACCTGTACATACAAACTAATAACTTGCACATTTTAATAGATAATTCCACAGTATGTAGAAAGATGCTTGAAAAGTATAAACAAAATATGCCAGTATTTGAGTTACAAAAGATGATTTGGACCGTTCGATCTCTAGAAGTGTTTTAAAGCAAAAGGAAAAGTTTTCCTTCCATGTAAAAGCTAGAGAAAAGAGTTTTAGGTTCACATTTGAAATTTGAAATGGAATGGGGTGTGTTGCTGGATTTTTTAGTAAAAAGGCATGCAGTATAATAAAAAATGTTCAATTTCAATGTATTGGTTGCAAGCATATAAAGTTAATGTATGTATACAATTCACAAATTAACAAGAAATGTCATTTAAGTGTATTCTTTATGAGTTTTTCTATTTCTTCATCATGAAAAATGTAAATTAAAAAAACAACTTCATGCCCTAAATGTAACATATAAAACTTTTTGTTTTGATTTCAAACCATAAAAAGCATCAAATTAACATAACGGTGAACGGCCATGGTGAGCTCTAATTGAACCTAGTGCATACATGCCATATTTTCTGGAGACCATTCAGGGGGATTTGTTCAAAAGTCTGAAAATTCAGGGGGATTTTGGTAGTATTCAGGGGGATTTTTTAGCAGATGTAATTCGGCAAAATTTCAAAGTATTTTAAGACGCAAGTACGAAAAAAACAAATTGTATTAATTTTGAAAGGCTCCCAAGCGGATTATGTCCAGAATTTCAGGGGATTTGGGTCACATACCAGGGGTTTATCATCGCCATGTAGCATTACGGGCATGACACACGTGCCAATTCACCTTGTTTACCCCTTTTTCCAGCACTTCATCTGTATTTTTATGAGACACAGCCATAGGCCCATATTGCACAATAAAAGCACTCACTTGCAAAATAGAATACTTCACAGAAAAATATGTTTCAGAGACAATTTAATGGGCTTACCTTCCTCTAAAATTGGATACAAAATCTGCTGCCTATGATCATAAATGATGACTTTCAGACTAATAGAGAGAATGGAATGAATTATCAATATTTTTCATTTCAATTCCCAAATAGCCAGATTTGTTTGCTTCTGATAAAAAGCAAATGCATAATTTATTGTTTAAGTTCATAAACATATCTTCTTTTGGCATTCATCAAAAATTAAAAACATCACCACCATAATAAATAAATAAAAGTCATTTTATCCGAATTGTCTACTTTCAGTTTCTCTTCTGGAAGTTCTGTTATTTTCCGATATTTGCGATGAAGGTACACATGTTTTGAAGAACGCTTTAATTTGTTACATCCCTTCTGATTGGATAAAAACTATAGTTTTAACCAATGAAAATTGACCTTTTATCTGACCAGTCTAATTGACATTTCTTACGCAAATTCTGTCAGTTTCAATCAAAACAATGCATGAAATGTGCCTTGCTGATTTATTAAGTGTCACCCAATAGGTGTTGTTAAAACACACCATCAGTTGATAATCCAATTCAGCTTCAGGACAGAAAGAGCATTATAACTGTAAACAGGCATATATAATTAAACCCTGTGATAAATTTGCGTAATTTTAAACACATTTTTTTTAATTCCGGGGGATTTTCATCCCCCTCCGGGAGACCGGGGGATGGGTCGAAATTCCGGGGGATTTTTCCCCCTCCGGGGGATATGGCATGTATGCTAGTGGACAAGGGTGCTAGGGTATTCTAGGAGGAAAAGAGCACCTGGCATAGGGCTTTAACTCACAACCGCCAGAACACTAGGACAGCGCTCTAATCAACTGAGATAACCTGTAGGCTCTTTCTTAACCCAACACACTCCTCCTAGTTCTGTCTTCCATAAATTTAATGTAGATATTTATTTTTTGATGTTTACTACACATTAAAGGTATGTTACCAAAGACGAAAGTCAACCAGAATCAAATGACTACAATGATCTAATTAAATGAATCGGCAATCATATGACCATGATGATGACGATTGATTCAAATTTTAGCATCGGCTTCACATTGTTTATATATATATATAGTTGAAACCAATTGCAGTTGGGTTGAAAATAATTTTTATTAATAAAAACCATAAAAACATTCCAAATTTGTTATCTGTTCTAATCATTCAAAATAAACGTTTTTTGGTTTTAAAAATGTGTTTGTGAACTACATTTTACTTAATTTACCTGATATAATAGGTATTTTGTCTGTACAATGCATACAAGTGCAGTGGGCTTTTTATATTTATTTTCACTGCCTGTTCCATTCAATTTGGGAAGTTTTTTAAAAGGTTTTGGGAAAAATACAAAATCATGCTAGAATAGCAAATGAAGGAGCAAATATACACGTTTTTACTTTATTATGCATACATCATGCTGTAAAAGAGCTAGTCGTATCAAGATTTTGTTTATATTTAAAAAAAAAATCATTGCTTTTTTATTCATTCACAGAATCTGCATATAACTAAGTGGGAAAATATCATGAACTTTTGGGGAACAACCCTTAGAAGGCAGTAAATTGCACCAAAAAAATTCTGAAGTGAAATAACAGGTTGACATAAATATGTCACAAACTCCGGTTGGGTATGACGTTCTCTTTAGCGAACACATTCCAAAAGGCAATATATAACATGTTTGCTGAAGTTCTTAAGCAACAATCTTTCCCTATTAACCTGTAAGGCTGATCCAGACTCTGTTGCTCTTCTGACACTAGTAAAGTAAACCTGGGAGGAAAAGTGTGACAGGTGTGCTTCAGAGCCTTCGGGCCCATGACTAACAGAACATATATCATGTTTGAATACCATAAAAAAATACACACCATTAAAGTCTTCTTCATCAGCGTGAACGGGAGAAGTGCTAATATAAGTTATCTCCAGGTGATCGAGTGACAGTCACTCACTCACTGACCTGCTAAAAGTGACAGATCAGAGCCACTGCAATCAAAGGTCTATAACATTAAATTGAAAAGAAATATGAAGACAAAACTATAAATGTCTTATCAGACTTAACATTTTAAAACATAAATAAAGATAAATTCATCTCCTTTATTTAGCATTTGTACATATTTCATAAATATTGGACACGTAATGTTACTGAACATTTTTCTTACTCCATTTTGTTTACAGAATATGTTGGACGATTTAATTGGTTGGTAAATGAATACGTTGTCCAATAAAAATAATGCTTACTTTCGTAAGTTAAGCTAGCCTGGGTTACCTGCCCCTACCACTACTGTTGCTGTACAGACTACGCTGGGTACCAGACAAAAGTAAAGCACTGCCCACAAGAGTATTCGACCCAAAATGGTCTAGGTTATGAAACACTAAACATAAATCACCATTGAAGACGAGGTGGGACTAGTGAATTTTTCATATCTAAAAATGATTTATGAAAAATAAAATCTCCCCGCAGAATCGTTAGTACTGTAAAGATGGTGCATGTTCTATATGAGTCCATACAATTGTGTTATATCGCAAGTAAGTTATGAATCAGTGTGAATGGCCGTATACGTATAGATACATGTATATGTAATTTTAATGCGTCGGACTATTAATGATTCTTTGTTTGTCTTTCCTACATACATTTACACATAGTTACAACATTAGACGTTTTTCATGTGCATCATCATAACCCAGACGATTTTCAACACACGACAAACAATAAACTTTAATTAGGTTTCTATCTGGGACCAATAACTTCGTTCTTCTGATTTAACTTTAACCATACTCCCAGGCTATATATATATATAGCTTACATTTCGAATCAAATTACACATATTTGATGGTTAAAACAAATTGTTTAATTTTCAAACATATTTTAACGTCTGCACCAGGTGAATGTCATATGTCAAAAATGCGAAATGAATATGATTTCTATTCTTATGAAAAACATGTTTGTGGTGGTCACATGCGATGCATGGCCCAGACACGTGCGTAGGGATTACTTTGTCCTGCGTCGCCGTCGCCCGCGTCGTCGGAAGCCTGTATATTTCGATGAATAACTTTTGAACGCATTGTACGTAGAGGCTTCAAACTTGGTAAATACAATGTGGTAGGCGATGAAAAAGTAATTCATATGTTAGTGAAAATCAATTTTAAAATTAATCCTTCACCCAAAACATAGGCAGTAGATGAACACCGTCGATCTTTTGGTTAATAGGTCAAATGTTTAGTTTTGGAATTACATTAAAACCAACGTAAATACATTTTTTTATTAAAACTTACGTGTACGCGGATGATTCACATATAAATAAATCAGAATGAACCGTGGGTCACTACGAAAATTTATGTTCACACGTAAATTATTGCTAAGGTAAATATATTTTACTATGCCTATATACACGTTTAGACAGAATTCTTCAACTTCTACAAATCTTGTACCGATCTTTATTCTCACAAAAGTCTGTATATTCAGAACGGAATTGTTATACATTTATTTGTGACTGGCGTGGGTACTATATTCTGTAGTATAAATATGTTTGTACGGAAAGGTTCTAATTGTAGAATTTTTCAATTGTTTATAATAATGTCAGTGTCCATATTGTATTCTACCTGAGAGTAGGATTTAAAGCATGATATTGGTCTCAAATTCCATTAATTTGACTCTGTGTTTGTTTCAAGAATTTGATTCCATTTATTTTCTTCCGCATGGTTAATATATCGATGCAGAATACAGGGGGGTACACGTATTCCGAATCTGCAAGGCTTTAAGTGAGGTTTTGGAGCTTGATATGCAATATGGCGGCGAAACCATGACGAAATAGGATTTTTGGAGCCTGTTTTCGCCTGGTAAGTGGTATAAAGTATATATTTAAAAAAAATATCATGACGCACATTCGGCTCTACAATTACCATGCCTCACTCGGCTTTTTATTTCATGTGTCTAGGTTACGGAAAAAAAAGTTATTGAAGGAAAACCTTCGGCCAGTCTGTTGTTTACAAGTGTGGGAAGCGAGAATTTGATACTTTTTATGATGTTTAAGTTCCTAAATCACATATTTTTGCAATGCTTTCTGCTTTAACATTATTTAAATGTGGTATTTTAATTTCCTGACAGTTCCTTTGCTGTACAAGAGCCTTCATGGTAATTTTATTTTGGTTTAACCACCTAAATGTGTGCTGAAAATAGTTCAACCCCCTTTTGGCATCTGCACTGAAAGACACTTTTATAAATGAAAACAAACTGTGTGACAAATTAAACTTTGGACAAACGTTCCATAATATTATGACAAACTTTCCATTATATTAAACTATCACGTATTGAATACCTTCTATAAAAATATTTTTAAAGCGATTTTTTTGTCTTTTATTTACTGTCTAATTTTATTTTTCTCACATTATAAGTACTTACAACCAACTGATAAAAATAGAAACTAAAACAACCTCTTACCATTATTGTTGACAGTTATTTTTATATTTGCTAATTCATAAAGGTCACATCAGAAGAACCAGTAATAAAATGAAAATATTGTTTACTGTTAACACTCGAATTAACGTCATGCTTCTATTGATAGAGCCAACGATATGCCGAGATACAAAAAGATATCATCTCTGAGTTTAAACCGTTAAATTGTAGAGCCGAATGCGCGTCATGATATTTTTGAAAAATATACTTTATACCACTTACCAGGCGAAAACAGGTTCCATAAATCTTATTTCGTCATGGTTTCGCTGCCATCTTGCATATCAAGCTCCAAAACCCCACTTAAACCCTTGCAGATTCGGAATACGTGTACCCCCCTGGAATAGTATCTCTTAATTTTAAAATGTTTCTTCGATGAACGATGTTAAAGTGTCAAAAACTGTATTGTATAGCTGTATTGTTTTCTGCAATTTCGATAACTCGTTAAACCTGTTCTACATAACATGTTGGTTAGTATGTAACATAGTGAGGGTCGAATATTTTGAGGGTCGAAGTTACCGTCTCAAGTGTTTAAACCCCCCAAAAATATACCATTAGGTCTGTGAATGTATAATTTTACAATAAGCATATTTACATGTGTCGTTGATTAGTGTATGAAACGATCAAAATATACGAGCATGTATAGCCCCTGGCATGTATCAGTTTAATTAGTTCTGCGACTCATTCCATTAATTTGGCAGTAACGTCCACAAATATTTAATTGAATCTAACCTATATGAGTACGAACAGGTTCGAGTAAGTGCAACAGCGGTGTCGATGAATGTTTTCCACGTAATTTTTGTTGATCAAGATCTAGCTGTGAATCTACTTTGTTTGACTCGGTAAGTTATATCTTAAACGTACGATATCAATTATAATAAATATTTCACCAGGAACACACATAGTTCTGGCTTCCATAACTTTAATGTTAAATTTATTTTTTTGATGTTTACTTGTAGGGTTTGGATACAGCGTTCTCTTCAGCGAACACATCCAAAACGGTAATATACAATGTGTTCACTGTGTTCACTGAAGTTCTTTAGCTAGAACACACCGAAAAAAATGCTTTTAGTCAGTCAAGATTCAAGATTTATTCATGATCAAGGTAAATTACATGCATGTGATTATTACAAATGAACAAGAGTATAGTCAAAACAAAACATGATTTTAGTATAGAAACTCGTCAATGAGTCTTTTGACGATTTTTTTTATTATGGCAGACTCATGACGTCCACCATCCCAGCAAAAAGTAGCAAACGGTCCTTGCGCAGAGAATCCTCGCGGCCACAATTTTGAAACAACAATTCTTTTATAAATCCACATTTCTACGAAAATTTATTGCACCAGTCATTTGTAACCACGGCCCCCCAGGTCCAGGTGTATACCAGGGAAAGATGGGGATATGGGCCGTGTTTTTACCTTCCAGGTGGCCCTGCAGTGCCGGTTGAATGCGGTGGTTTTATCTTTGCGCCAAATATAGCGGGAATGTGCCTTACCTAGGGTCCCTGGGGTGCAGGGGCATTTGGCGGTTTTTTTACCAGTAGTTCTTACCCGCAGGGCGAGGACTTTGCCCCGGCTTCGTTGGACTGAAAGTCAAAGTCCCCGCTATTCCCTGGACCTGGGGGGACTTGGTTACAATTGACTGGTGCATAAAACACTTACATATGTTGATTGTTTATCAAGTATCCCGATATCTGTTAATCTGGGACATATCTGTCAGGTTTTGTACATATAATGGTATTCGTAACCCAGAATACATCTATGTAAAAATAACGCCTCTAATGACAAATTAATTCCAGTTAAATCACTGTCGGATATATATTGAACAACTTTGTCATTATTATTTAACATCGATGCACAACATTTCTATATATTCTTTCGCCCAGTGTTAAATGGTAGAGAGTTGTAGCATTACAGGGATACATAAGAAATGTCAAAATAATAAAAAAAATATCCTTGATCACTCATTATTCTAGCTGAAACGGGTTTGTGCAAAAACAAGAGGGGGGGGGGGGGTGAAAAATATTGAAATTGTATTTAGAGATGTATTTAATGATTGAAGCAGATAATAAAAGTTGAAAGATATTTTGCCAAAAATTTTTTTTAAATGCATTTAAATACAGGAGTTACCTTTCCATACAAATGAAACTTGACTGACACAGACAACAATTATGCCAATCGTAACAACTCGGCCATCTCCGGCAAGCGTCGAGATAGACCTCGTAAATACATTATAACAACTCGCCCATCTCCGAGGTGATCGGATTGTTGTAAAACTGTAAACCGCAGCCTTGCAGGAGCCCTTCATGTATATATATCATTATGTTTTGACAGTATGAAATGAAAAAAAGCATGTCAAACTCATATTTATTCGTTGGATATTTATCTTTTGCATACAGAACTAATATAAAATAACATTATCTGGTAATATTTCTTGTTTTTATGATATTTTATTGACACAATATGCTTTAACCCGGACCCGATCAGAATAACTACCCACTTTTGGTACAAAACAATTTGTACGTGAAAGATTTGCCATATCAAAAATCATAAAAAAATTCCATCAACGTACAATAATTATTATGCCCCCCTTCGAAGAAGAGGGGTATATTGCTTTGCACAGGCATGTCGGTCGGTCGGTCCGTCCGTCGGTCCGTCGGTAGACCAAAGCTTGTCCGAGTGATAACTCAACAATTCCTGGACGTATGGTTATCAAACTTCACATGAAGGTTGGGCCTGACCAGTAGATGACCCCTATTGATTTTGGGGGTCATCGGATCAAAGGTCAAGGTCAAAGTGACCTTCAATGGTAAAATAATTTTAAAGCTTGTCCGAGTGATAACTCAACAATGCCTGCACCCATGGCCCTCAAACTTGACATGGAGGTTGGGCCTGACCAGTAGATGACCCCTATTGTTTTTGGGGGTCATTGGGCCAAAGGTCAAGGTCACAGTGACCTTGAATGGTAAAAGGTTGTCTGAGTGATAACGTGACAATGCCTGCACCCATGGCCCTCAAACTTGACTTGGAGGTTGGGCCTGACCAGTAGCTGACCCCTATTGTTTTTAGGGCTCAATGGGTCAAAGGTCAAGGTCACAGTGACCTTGAATGGTAAAAGGTTGTTCGAGTGATAACTCAACAATGCCTGCACCCATGGCCCTCAAACTTGACTTGGAGGTTAGGCCTGACCAGGAGATGATCCCTATTGTTTTTGGGGGTCATTGGGCCAAAGGTCAAGGTCACAGTGACCTTTAATGGTAAAAGGTTGTCCGATTGATAACTCAACAATGCCTGCACCCATGGCCCTCAAACTTGACTTGGAGAATTGGCCTGAACAGGAGATGACCCCTATGGTTTTTGGGAGTCATCTGGCCAAAGGTCAAGGTCACAGTGACCTGGAATTGTAAAAGGTTGTCCGAGTGATAACTTGACAATGCCTGCACCCATGGCCCTCAAACTTGACTTGGAGCTTGGGCCTGGCCAGAAGAAGGTCCCTATTGATTTAAGGGGTCATTGGGCCAAAGGTCAAGGTCACAGTGACCTGGAATGGTAAAAGGTTATCCGAGTGATAACTTGACAATGGCTGCACCCATGGCCCTCAAACTTGATTTGGAGGTTGAGCCTGGCCAGAAGATTGTCCCTATTAATTTTAGGGGTCATTGGGCCAAAGGTCAAGGTCACAGTGACCTTGAATGATAAAAGGTTGTCCAAGTGATAACTCAACAATGCCTGCACCCATGGCCCTCAAACTTGACATGGAGGTTGGGCCTGACCAGTAGATGACCCCTATTGATTTTAGGGGTCAAAGGTCAAGGTCACGGTGACTTTGAAAGCAAACTCGACAATTCTTGGACCTATGATTATCAAACTTGACATGAAGGTTGCAGGGATGATAAAATTCCGGATTAATCCGGAATTCCGGATTTAAGGTCTCACGGATCGATTTTGAGATAGATGTAAATCCGTTGAGTTTTTTCTAGGGAGGGAGGGGTACAGGGAGCGAGTCGAGCGATGTTCGAACAATATGGGTACGAAAGGTGAGTTTTCCGGAAGTGTAAAGCCGGAAATTAACGAACATATTTACGTCTTGCCAATCGAGCTATATTATTGGTTAAGATAGCGTCGGGTGATTACGGAAATTACCGATCGGACTAGAAAACAGTATCCGGATGGTTCGTATCCGGATATGACAGACGACGAAGATTAAAAAACGAGTATTGGAAAAACACGACCACCACCAACTTCTAAAAACATCGATTCGTCGATTTAAAGGTATATTTGCTATTTAGTTTTAAGAGATATTCCCGAAACGTTACTTTTAAAGTTAATAGAATGTGTTAAAACTGAGAATGGCTTTTTGCGCATGTAGCAATATTTCGGACATCCCGATTCGGATTTTGTTATAATAAACGATTTTTATTTTACACATTTTATTTGGCCGATTGAAGTTTACGATGTGAACCGTTTCTTTATTGTCCTCATAATGTTTGAAGCATTGTTCTCAATAAGAAGTGGCTGTTGACCATAATGGAATGTTCAAACGTAAATCACTATCCCCACCCCTGACACATTCAAGGTGGCTGTAACAACCATTAAGCATTAGATAAGCGAGCAGTGTTTTTAT
Organism: Mya arenaria; assembly: GCF_026914265.1. Taxonomy (NCBI): domain Eukaryota; kingdom Metazoa; phylum Mollusca; class Bivalvia; order Myida; family Myidae; genus Mya; species Mya arenaria. The sequence continues at coordinate 15,617,121 of NC_069132.1, forward strand.
CCCTTTACCAGTTTACCAATCACTTTTTATCATGTTACATAAATTGTGTTCTCTTTTATACCCTAGTTCTCACTTTTCTGATGTGATTTGCCCCATCAGTGTTTTATTTTTTTTTCACTAACAAGCCGGCGCGCACCGTTCATGTCAGTAACACTCGGAAGAGGGGTTGACATTAAACAGAGATAGATAGATAGATAAGATTGGGTTGTTTAAAATTTAAAGAAAAAATGAATTAATATTTTGTAGTAGTAATATATATTAAGTAAGAGCAATCAGTTTATTTTCTATTTGAGACAGTTCAACAAATCTTCTTGAGGACCCAGTTTGAGTGAGATTTAATTTCTATAGTTGTAATTTCTAATTTGTATTTCCAGGTATGTTGATGGTTCCAAAAGTCAGGGATGAACAGACACCTCAGCCAGTGCATCAGGTTGTTCCTGTCAATGACCGACAATTCAATTCAGAGGCCATGATTCTTGGATTTATGGCTGAACATGACCTTCCATACTCCCTGGTACCACATGTAGTGAGTCTTACAGTCATCGGAATTAGACTTTTGGATGAACAAGCCCGAATTCTTATACTATTGCTTGGAATCAAATGTTTGAACAAGCCCTGCTATATAAAATTCAGAATTTGAGCAAGCCCGGGAGACATTTTATCAGTGCATGGCTTGCGGGCTTGTGCTAATTTCGACCACTGGTCTTACTTAAGACACTTGCCAAAGATACAAAAGCTCTCAGCGAATTAAAACTTCAAATGTGTACAGCATTATATAAGATGATTTACAGAGAGGCAAGCCATTTCAATGATGAACTTGTGGAGGAGTTAAGTGACACTCGGTTTTGTTTGAACTTAGATGAGTCAACAAACACATAAAATGAGAAAACTGTTGCAGCTATTTTTGTGCTATAGAGAAAGAAATAGTGTTGAGACATTTGTCCTTAAAAATCACAAGGGCTGATTCTGAATCAATTTTCAAGGAATTTGGAAGCCTGTTTGAGAGACTTAAACTGTCGTGGGACAATATAGAGTGTGTGTTACTGGACACCTGTAACATCATGAGGAGAAAAAATCCAGCTTGGAGACCAGAATACGTCAACTTGTCCCTCACCTCATAGACATTGATGGTGACACAGCCCGCCATGTCCACAACGGTTACCCTGCCAAAGCATTTACAGTCCCATTTGGATATTACTTGGAATAATATATATAAAAATTAATAATATTATATTCTCATCAAATGTGCAGATAATGGAATAAATACTCTTATGTCTGATATATAAAATTTGAATAAATAAAACTTTACAATAAACATTTGCAAGCTTGATATTTGATATGTTATTCATTATTATTTATCAAACATCCCACAGTATAGACTATTCATACACAGGCATTTGATCATAGCCAGTTGAGTTTTATGGGAAGTGGACAACTGAACCAAAATGTCAGGTACATGTCTTATGCCTGTGACTTAAGGTAAAAAAGTAAATTTAACTTCACTGCTAAGATTCCTGATAATTGTTCTGATTGCGGAAGTCTCCTGTTGGACATAATTATATCTACCAAACTGAAAGGTGTACTCCTTCAACACTATTCTAAGGCAACAAAGGGTATTAGAAACCCTGAAATACTGAAAGCTTCGGGGGGTTCGCCCCCCTTGTCCCCCCACCAGGGCTTTGCCCTGGACCCATCGGGGGCCTTTAGCGGCCCCCAGAACCCCACGCAGACATTTTCAGGATTGGCAACTTGTCCCTGTTATCATCCCTGAGGTTGGGCCTGCCCAGTAGATGACCCCTATCGACTTTGGGGGTCATCAGGCCAAGGTCAATGTCACAATAACCTTTAACACAAAAAAAGTTAACAAATCTTCCCCCACTGATATCTCAACAATGCCAGAACCTATGATCATTAAACTTGACATGGATGTTAAGCCTGACCAGTAGATCACCCTTTAATATTGATTTTAGGATTCATAGAGCCAAAGGTCAAGGTCACAGTGATTTTGAATGGTAAAAGGTTGTCCGAGTGATAACTCAACAATGCCTGAACCCATGGCCTTCAAACTTGACTTGGAGTTGCATCTGACTTGTAGATGACCCCTTATGATTTAAGGGGTCATCGGGTCAAAGGTCAAGGTCACAGTGACCTTGAATGAAAAAAACTTGTCTTGTGATAACTTGACAATGCCTGCACCCATGGCCCTCAAACCTGATATTTAGGTTTCTGGTGACCAGCTGATGACTCTGGATTTTGAGTTCATAGAGTCAAAGGTCATGACGGTCATAACACACTTTATCCTCACACTTTAATGGTCATAATCTTAAAACAGCAACAAATCAGCTGTCATTTCGGTCCATGCATATTTCATTCAATTGTCCATATAATCATGACAACATGGCGCTCAGGGGGGGCATAATGTTTGACAAACATCTCTTGTTATTTGTAGAGGTTCAGAGGGGACGAAGCCTTCCTGAAGCTGCTGGGTTTGAAGCATTTTAATGGCCTTAGATTGCATTTAAACATACCTTTACATGTTGATATAAGACAGACAAGAAGTTGGAATATCTCTTAAAAAGCCTATATTAATTGTATTAATGTAAAGCTTGACTTCTATTTTTAAATATCTGGAATGTAGGTCAAGATAACTGCGAGGCCGTAAAGATGCGCATGTGCCCTGTGACGTCATTCCCATGTGTGCTACATTTTGATCTTTAAGCGTATTAAAGCATTGAATGGCATTTTTAGAAAAATACTGATAAAACAAGATGAAACCTTGCAAGTGTGACCAAAGCAAGCCTCTGTATTGATCTAGATCATTGAATAACCAACCGGTCACCGTGATTTATGCCTTGTTCGGAAATGTACAGTCAACCAGTACAATTTAAAAGTTTTTATATCATAAAATGTTCAAAACAAAGATAAATTTTTCCATTATAACTTATAAGAAGGATGAGTTATCGAAAGTGTAATATTATTATTTTACAGAATAATGCAAGCCTTTTAAATTATTTCCTATCTTTTTTATTCATAAGTCGTTTTTAGCTCGACTATTCGTAGAATAAGGAGAGCTATACTACACCCTGGCGTCGGCGTCGGCATTGGCGTCACACCTTGGTTAAGGTTTTGCATGTAAGCACCTTTAAGTCATTATCTCAGTAGATACATCAGTTATTGCATTGAAACTTTGGATATGTATTCCCAACTATCTAACATACTAAATTAATGAAGTTAGATAACAATTATTTGAATATAATGCAAAAAATAGGCCTTTATTATTCGACTTAGAAATTCTGGTTAAGGTTTTGCACACATAGATTAATATCTCAGCAACTACTTGAGGTATTGCATTGATACTTGATACAATGGTACTCAACCATCCAAGCTACTAAATTAACCAAGTTAGATAACTCTAGTTTGCATTTAATGATAATAATTGCCCTTTATTATTTGACTTAGAAATTCTGTTTAAGGTTTTGCATGTAAGCACACATAGGTTAATATCTCAGCAACTACTTGAGGTATTGCATTGAGACTTTATACAATGGTAGTCAACCATCCAACCTAATTAATTAACCAAGTTAGATAACTCTAGTTTGCATTTAATGCAAAATAATTGCCCTTTATTATTCGACACAGAAATTCTGGTTAAGATTTTGCATGTAACCACATTTAAGTCAATATCTCAGCAAATATATCATGTGTTGCATTGAAACATTAGATATGTATTCCCAGATAACACTTTTTTGAATATAATGCAAATTATGGGCCTTTATTATTTGACTTAGACATTCTGGTTAAGGTTTTGCATGTAAGCACACATAGGTTAATATCTCAGAAATTACTTGATGGATTGCATTGAGACTTTATACAATGGTACTCAACCATCTACTTAAATAACCAAGTAAAATAACTCCAGTTGGCATTAAATTAAAATAATGGCCCCTTTTTTATTCGACATAGAAATTCTGGTTAAGGTTTTGCATGTAACCACTTTAAAGTCAATACCTCAGCGAATTCATCTTGTATTGCATTGAAACTTTACACACAGGCTCCCATCTATTTAACCTTCTTATTTACTCAAGTAAGATAACTCTATCTTTTATAATATATAATTTTTGCCCCTTTATTATGCGACTTAGAAATTCTGGTTAAGGTCTTGCATGTTAGCACACATAGGATAATATCTCAGCAACTATTTGATGTATTGCATTGAGACTTTATACAATGATATTCAACCACCCAACTTAATTGAATAACCAAGTTAGATAACTGTATTTTGCAAATAATGGCCCTTTATTATTAGACTTAGAAATTCTCGTTAAAATTTTGCATGGAACCGCATTTATGTTAATATCTCGGCACACCATGTATTGCATTGAAATCTAATCTAACATTGATCCTACATGTTTCAATCCTTACATTGAAAAGTGGCGGAATAGTCGAGCGCGCTGTCTCTGTGACAGCTCTTGTTATTCATTAGTTCCTGAAGTTTGTAACACAAAGTATTTGAACGAGTATTGTAACAATGTGCATTTGAAAAAGCACGAATAGACTTGAACAAGCCCGAAAAAATAAAACTTTGAGTATTTACCACAAAATTCGGAATATCGCGTCAATCATGAAAACTTTCATATAAAAATACGGTAGTTGGTTAAATTAAGGAATATAATGCATACTGCAAAATGATTTGCTGTATCCCTATTCTAAACATGTCAACTTTTGTTATGCGGCCTGCGATTGTTTAATAGTTAATCTGGCATTCAAGTTTTGTTGCTTGATTCATTGAGAAAAAAAGATTGATCATTTGTTTTGGAATGTCATGTCTTGATTCATCTGTAAGTTTGTCAGTCCAATCCATGCATCTATTCAAGCAGCTGCAATTGATAACATTTTGGAGGCTTGTTTAAACTTGATTTTTCAACAGTATTTCAAATGCATAACTACAGAGTAAATAATTTCAATAAAAATTCCATTTTTTAAATGTAAAAACTAGATGTCGATGTATTCATTTTGTTATGTTGTATTTTATTCATAGAATAAAATGTTTTAACAAATGTTCTAATCTTAAATCACAATACTGAAATATTGACAATACACGATCATAAAAGGAGGGGCTTCACAGGACAGGTAAAATGTGCAACTCTTACAATGGTTTATAAATGTCAAAAACAGACCTCTTTAACTATGGGGGATTCAATGTACAGATGCAATTTCTACGGATTCTTTATTTTGAATATTCTTAAAAAGTGAGTGTATTTTTTAAGACATTTGAAGGTGAAACAATATCCACAATGAAAGTTGTTTGTGGACACATGCAGAAATAAATTTAATCTAATGTTTAAAGCTTTCTTTCTCTGTACATACCATCTCTTTAGCAAACCACTTGGGTTCTGACTACAACTGCATTTTGGTTTTAAAAATTGCCTGCATGACTGTCATGTAGCATTGTGCTCTCAGTGATATTTGCTACAATATAAAGTGGTCGATAATGCCTCAATAAGTTGACTGGCCTAAAAAAGGTTACAACCAGAATACCTCAAACAGGTTTGCAATTAGAATGCCTCAATTAGGCAAGCTGTCAAAATCCCTTAAATAGGCATGTAGTCAGAAGTCCCAAATCGGCTTCCAGTCATAATCCCTCAAATAGGCATGTAGTCAGAAGTCCCAAATCGGCTTCCAGTCAAAATCCCTCAAATAGGCATGTAGTCAGAAGTCCCAAATCGGCTTCCAGTCATAATCCCTCAAATAGGCATGTAGTCAGAAGTCCCAAATTGGCTTCCAATCAGAAACCCTCAAATAGGCATGCAAACATAATGTCTTAACATGATAAGACATCAGAATGTCTTAACATCTCATGCCATCAGAATGTCTTAACATCTCATGCCATCAGAATGCCTTACATACTGCTATTCAGAATGTCTTATTATTAATATTTTAGGTCATTTGAATGGCCATTAGAATGCTTAAACATTTACATATTTCAGCATGCCCTGCCATCAGTTAGGCCATCAGAATGTCTCAACATCACATAATGCCAAAATGCCTGAACATGATAGGCCATCTGAATGTCTCAATATATCAGGCCATTAGAAGGCCTCAACATTACAGGCCATCAGAATGCCTTATTTATACAGGCCATCAGAATGCCTCAACATTACAGACCATCAGAATGTCTCAACATGTCAGCCCATCAGAATGTCTCAACATGTCAGACCATCAGAATGTCTCAACATGTCAGACCATCAGAATGTCTCAACATGTCAGACCATCAGAACACCTCAACATGTCAGACCATCAGAATGCCTTATTTATACAGGCCATCAGAATGCCTCAACATGTCAGACCATCAGAATGCCTTATTTATACAGGCCATCAGAATGCCTCAACATTACAGACCATCAGAATGTCTCAACATGTCAGCCCATCAGAATGTCTCAACATGTCAGACCATCAGAATGTCTCAACATGTCAGACCATCAGAATGTCTCAACATGTCAGACCATCAGAACACCTCAACATGTCAGACCATCAGAATGCCTTATTTATACAGGCCATCAGAATGCCTCAACATGTCAGACCATCAGAATGCCTTATTTATACAGGCCATCAGAATGCCTCAACATTACAGACCATCAGAATGTCTCAACATGTCAGCCCATCAGAATGTCTCAACATGTCAGACCATCAGAATGTCTCAAAATGTCAGACCATCAGAATGCCTCAACATGTCAGACCATCAGAACACCTCAACATGTCAGACCATCAGAATGCCTTATTCATACAGACCATCAGAATGTCTCAACATGTCAGCCCATCAGAATGTCTCAACATGTCAGACCATCAGAATGTCTCAACATGTCAGATCATCAGAATGTCTCAACATTGCAGGCCATCAAAATGCCTTAACATGTCAGACCATCAGAATGTCTCAACATTACAGACAATCAGAATGCCTCAACATTACAGACCATCAGAATGTCTCAACATTACAGACCATCAGAATGCCTCAACATTACAGACCATCAGAATGTCTCAACATTACAGACCATCAGAATGCCTCAACATTACAGACCATCAGAATGTCTCAACATGTCAGACCATCAGAATGTCTCAACATTACAGACCATCAAAATGTCTCAACATGTCAGACCATCAGAATGCCTCAACATGTCAGACCATCAGAATGTCTTAACATTACAGACCATCAGAACGCCTCAACATTACAGACCATCAGAATGTCTCAACATTACAGGCCATCAGAATGCCTCAGCATTACAGGCCATCAGAATGTCTCAACATTACAGACCATCAGAATGCCTCAACATTACAGGCTGTCAGAATGCCTCAATATTACAGACTGTCAGAATGCCTCAACATGTCAGACCATCAAAATGCCTCAACATTACAGACCATCAGAATGTCTCAACATTACAGGCCATCAAAATGCCTTAACATGTCAGACCATCAGAATGTCTCAACATTACAGACCATCAGAATGTCTCAACATTACAGACAATCAGAATGTCTCAACATTACAGACCATCAGAATGTCTCAACATTCCAGACTGTCAGAATGTCTCAACATTACAGACCATCAGAATGTCTCAACATTACAGACAATCAGAACGCCTCAACATGTCAGACCATCAGAATGTCTCAACATTACAGACTGTCAGAATGCCTCAATATTACAGACCATCAGAATGCCTCAACATTACAGGCTGTCAGAATGCCTCAATATTACAGACCGTCAGAATGCCTCAACATGTCAGACCATCAAAATGCCTCAACATTACAGACCATCAGAATGTCTCAACATTACAGACCATCAAAATGCCTCAACATTACAGACCATCAGAATGTCTTGATATTACAGACCATCAGAATGCCTCAACATTACAGGCCATCAGAATGCCTCAACATTACAAACCATCAGAATGTCTCAACATTACAGACCATCAGAATGCCTCAACATTACAGACCATCAGAATGTCTCAACATTACAGACCATCAGAATGCCTCAACATTACAGACCATCAGAATGTCTCAACATTACAGACCATCAGAATGTCTCAACATTACAGGCCATCAAAATGCCTTAACATGTCAGGCCATCAGAATGTCTCAACATTACAGGCCATCAAAATGCCTTAACATGTCAGACCATCAGAATGTCTCAACATTACAGACAATCAGAACGCCTCAACATGTCAGACCATCAGAATGTCTCAACATTACAGACTGTCAGAATGCCTCAATATTACAGACCATCAGAATACCTCAACATTACAGGATGTCAGAATGCCTCAATATTACAGACCGTCAGAATGCCTCAACATGTCAGACCATCAAAATGCCTCAACATTACCGACCATCAGAATGTCTCAACATTACAGACCATCAAAATGCCTCAACATTACAGACCATCAGAATGTCTCAACATTACAGACCATCAGAATGTCTCAACATTACAGGCCATCAAAATGCCTTAACATGTCAGGCCATCAGAATGTCTCAACATTACAGGCCATCAAAATGCCTTAACATGTCAGACCATCAGAATGTCTCAACATTACAGACAATCAGAACGCCTCAACATGTCAGACCATCAGAATGTCTCAACATTACAGACTGTCAGAATGCCTCAATATTACAGACCATCAGAATACCTCAACATTACAGGCTGTCAGAATGCCTCAATATTACAGACCGTCAGAATGCCTCAACATGTCAGACCATCAAAATGCCTTAACATGTCAGGCCATCAGAATGTCTCAACATTACAGGCCATCAAAATGCCTTAACATGTCAGACCATCAGAATGTCTCAACATTACAGACAATCAGAACGCCTCAACATGTCAGACCATCAGAATGTCTCAACATTACAGACTGTCAGAATGCCTCAATATTACAGACCATCAGAATGCCTCAACATTACAGGCTGTCAGAATGCCTCAATATTACAGACCGTCAGAATGCCTCAACATGTAAGACCATCAAAATGCCTCAACATTACAGACCATCAGAATGTCTCAACATTACAGACCATCAAAATGCCTTAACATTACAGACCATCAGAATGTCTTAATATTACAGACCATCAGAATGCCTCAACATTACAGGCCATCAGAATGCCTCAACATTACAGACCATCAAAATGCCTCAACATTACAGACCATCAGAATGTCTCAACATTACAGACCTTCAGAATGCCTCAACATTACAGACCATCAGAATGTCTCAACATTACAGACCATCAGAATGCCTCAACATTACAGACCATCAGAATGTCTCAACATTACAGACCATCAGAATGTCTCAACATTACAGGCCATCAGAATGCCTCAGCATTACAGGCCATCAGAATGTCTCAACATTACAGACCATCAGAATGCCTCAACATTACAGGCTGTCAGAATGCCTCAATATTACAGACTGTCAGAATGCCTCAACATGTCAGACCATCAAAATGCCTCAACATTACAGACCATCAGAATGTCTCAACATTACAGGCCATCAAAATGCCTTTACATGTCAGACCATCAGAATGTCTCAACATTACAGACCATCAGAATGTCTCAACATTACAGACAATCAGAATGTCTCAACATTACAGACCATCAGAATGTCTCAACATTCCAGACTGTCAGAATGTCTCAACATTACAGACCATCAGAATGTCTCAACATTACAGACAATCAGAACGCCTCAACATGTCAGACCATCAGAATGTCTCAACATTACAGACTGTCAGAATGCCTCAATATTACAGACCATCAGAATGCCTCAACATTACAGGCTGTCAGAATGCCTCAAATATTACAGACCGTCAGAATGCCTCAACATGTCAGACCATCAAAATGCCTCAACATTACAGACCATCAGAATGTCTCAACATTACAGACCATCAAAATGCCTCAACATTACAGACCATCAGAATGTCTTGATATTACAGACCATCAGAATGTCTCAACATTACAGGCCATCAGAATGCCTCAACATTACAAACCATCAGAATGTCTCAACATTACAGACCATCAGAATGCCTCAACATTACAGACCATCAGAATGTCTCAACATTACAGACCATCAGAATGCCTCAACATTACAGACCATCAGAATGTCTCAACATTACAGACCATCAGAATGTCTCAACATTACAGGCCATCAAAATGCCTTAACATGTCAGGCCATCAGAATGTCTCAACATTACAGGCCATCAAAATGCCTTAACATGTCAGACCATCAGAATGTCTCAACATTACAGACAATCAGAACGCCTCAACATGTCAGACCATCAGAATGTCTCAACATTACAGACTGTCAGAATGCCTCAATATTACAGACCATCAGAATACCTCAACATTACAGGCTGTCAGAATGCCTCAATATTACAGACCGTCAGAATGCCTCAACATTACAGGCCATCAAAATGCCTTAACATGTCAGGCCATCAGAATGTCTCAACATTACAGACCATCAGAATGCCTCAACATTACAGACCATCAGAATGTCTCAACATTACAGACCATCAGAATGTCTCAACATTACAGGCCATCAGAATGTCTCAACATTACAGACCATCAGAATGTCTCAACATTACAGACCATCAAAATGCCTCAACATTACAGACCATCAGAATGTCTCAACATTACAGACCATCAGAATGTCTCAACATTACAGGCCATCAAAATGCCTTAACATGTCAGGCCATCAGAATGTCTCAACATTACAGGCCATCAAAATGCCTTAACATGTCAGACCATCAGAATGTCTCAACATTACAGACAATCAGAACGCCTCAACATGTCAGACCATCAGAATGTCTCAACATTACAGACTGTCAGAATGCCTCAATATTACAGACCATCAGAATACCTCAACATTACAGGCTGTCAGAATGCCTCAATATTACAGACCGTCAGAATGCCTCAACATGTCAGACCATCAAAATGCCTTAACATGTCAGGCCATCAGAATGTCTCAACATTACAGGCCATCAAAATGCCTTAACATGTCAGACCATCAGAATGTCTCAACATTACAGACAATCAGAACGCCTCAACATGTCAGACCATCAGAATGTCTCAACATTACAGACTGTCAGAATGCCTCAATATTACAGACCATCAGAATGCCTCAACATTACAGGCTGTCAGAATGCCTCAATATTACAGACCGTCAGAATGCCTCAACATGTCAGACCATCAAAATGCCTCAACATTACAGACCATCAGAATGTCTCAACATTACAGACCATCAGAATGCCTCAACATTACAGACCATCAGAATGTCTTAATATTACAGACCATCAGAATGCCTCAACATTACAGGCCATCAGAATGCCTCAACATTACAGCCCATCAGAATGCCTCAACATTACAGACCATCAGAATGTCTCAACATTACAGACCATCAGAATGCCTCAACATTACAGACCATCAGAATGTCTCAACATTACAGACCATCAGAATGCCTCAACATTACAGACCATCAGAATGTCTCAACATTACAGACCATCAGAATGCCTCAACATTACAGACCATCAGAATGCCTCAACATTACAGACCATCAGAATGCCTCAACATTACAGACCATCAGAATGTCTCAACATTACAGACCATCAGAATGCCTCAACATTACAGACCATCAGAATGCCTTAAAATGTCAGACCATCAGAATGTCTCAACATTACAGACCATCAGAATGTCTCAACATTACAGACCATCAGAATGCCTCAACATTACAGACCATCAGAATGCCTCAACATTACAGACCATCAGAATGTCTCAACATTACAGACCATCAGAATGTCTCAACATTACAGACCATCAGAATGTCTCAACATTACAGACCATCAGAATGTCTCAACATTACAGACCATCAGAATGTCTCAACATTACAGGCCATCAAAATGCCTTAACATGTCAGGCCATCAGAATGTCTCAACATTACAGACCATCAGAATGTCTCAACATTACAGACCATCAGAATGTCTCAACATTACAGACCATCAGAATGTCTCAACATTACAGGCCATCAGAATGCCTCAACATTACAGGCCATCAGAATGTCTCAACATTACAGACCATCAGAATGCCTCAACATTACAGGCCATCAGAATGCAGACAGAACACCAATATTTCAGTGCCATTTCGGAGACACAAGTGATTACTCTGGAAAATCAGATTAGAGATTTTTGATGAGTGCTTGTTTGGTTGTAATATCAGAGAGGACAGGAGAAAATGAAGATGACATGTATAAAACTAGATTTATTCATAGTTAATCAAATCTGTTCTCACATGAAAATTGCTGCATAATTCAATTGTTCCTGTGCTGATTTATCTATTCCGTGTTTGGCTATCAGGATATTCTCAATCCACATACAGCTGTAATGATACTGGCATATCTCTACCTGATTAGGTAATTATTAGAACGTTCAGTGAGTTTACATCAGTTTCTTTGGCTTGTCATAGCAAGACAAAATAATGGTCAGGTTAATTGTGTTAAAGGCCTCTGGACAACCCCGGGAGAATATGGATGCATATATATATTCAAATATGGTGTTTATTTTAGGGCTGTTAAAGCCTAGTGTTATTCCCCAAGAGGTGATAATGTCTTGGGTGTCCGGTTTGCTTACTAATCTTCTTTAGAGGTATTCAGAAATGTTTTCAAAAAATATCGATACAACTTAGTTGATATCGGTAATAAATTCCTTGTTGTCTTATAAATACCCTTCCAGATAATTGGTTGTGCTATTAGAGTCAAAACTAAGAAAAAATCTCTTCATTGATCATTAAAAAAATGGCAAAAAATATAGCAAAACAATCAAAATTTGTCATGCAATTCAAGTACGGTAGGTACTTTATATGTCAAACAGTTTTACTTCCATTTTCAATAAGAATGACTGGAAGTAAACACCCATCTAGTTCCCACGTATTATAGATCACGTGCTATGAAAAAAATACTTATTTTGTCTTCTCTATCTGTATGAGAAGAACGTAGATATCAATAATTGCTTTGCAGGACAGGGGAGTTAGAAATTAAAGCTTTATCTTTTATTTTCTATTCCTAGCTGATATATATTAAACATTGTCAGTTTGTTCTATTTTGTGATCCAGCTTTGAAAGCATTGGCTACTCAGTTTATTGAGTGAGTAATGCCATTGGAAGTATTCGTCCTATGTCGTTCTTAGTTCAATCCCCACATACCAGATGTAAACAATTAGCATATAAACATGTTATTGGTAATCAAGGGGTGTCATGAACGAAGACCAACACAAGCATTATATACTTGACATGCTGTTCATCTATGTTCATCTATTTTAATAATTCTTATAATGTCTTTTATTCATGCAACTTCAAGTAAAAAATTATTTTTGTGCATCCGTCAATGTTTTAGTCTCCTCAGGTTCACAGAAACAATTTAATGTACATGTAGCCAAGATAGAAAGTTGAGTAACATATCTTTCAAGAATACTCACATTGTGTGTTCTTCATTTGAAAGTATGTCAAAATGGGAGATATTTTGCCACAACAGAAAAACCTATGATATTATACTCAATTACTGTAACAGAATTTGTATGAGGCTAAAGCAAGTATTTCAAGTCATTACTTCTGGGAAAATGTAAGAAAATGCTTGTTATTCCTATCAAAGAAAAGTCTTACTCCTTATATCTTAATATAGAAGCACAGTCTTACACTGATTTGTCAATGAAATACTGTCAAAGCTGTCTTTTTTACCATTTCATAATGCACTTCATGTACTTATACTATGAGGTTAATGATATCAATAAATGGCTATTCTATAAATTACAGTGTTGATGAAAGCTAAATTACTTGAAATTTTATATATATATAAAGATATGATGTTTGTTCAGTAAACATGTTCCCAGACATGGATCAATAATTGTTCCACCAAGTATTTCAAACATCGTCCATGATGGCTCAATAATTGGTCCCCCATGTTCTCAGACATTGATCAATTGTTCCCCCATGTTTTCAGACATGAATCAATTGTCCCCCATGTTTTCAGACATGGATCAATTGTTCCCCCTTGTTCTCAGACGTGGATCAATTGTACCCCAATGTTTTCAGACATGGATCAATTGTCCCCCCATGTTCTCAGATGTGGATCAATTGTTCCCCCATGTTCTCAGATGTGGATCAATTGTTCCCCCATGTTCTCAGACGTGGATCAATTGTACCCCCATGTTCTCAGACATTGATCAATTGTTCCCCCATGTTTTCAGATGAGGATCAATTGTTCCCCCATGTTCTCAGTTGTGGATCAATTGTACCCCCATGTTCTCAGACATTGATCAATTGTTCCCCCATGTTTTCAGATGAGGATCAATTGTTCCCCCATGTTCTCAGACATGGATCAATTGTCCCCCCATGTTCTCAGACATGAATCAATTGTACCCCCATGTTTTCAGACATTGATCAATTGTTCCCCCATGTTCTCAGACATGAATCAACTGTCCCCCCGTCTTCTCAGACGTGGATCTATTGTCCCCCCATGTTCTCAGACATTAATCAATTGTCCCCCCATGTTCTCAGACGTGGATCTATTGTCCCCCCATCTTCTCAAACTTGTATCAATTGGCCCCCCATCTTCTCAGACATGAATCAATTGATTGTCCCTCCTAGTTCTAAGAATTGTCCCCCATGTTTCAGACATTGATCAATTGCCCCCCCCCCCCCCCCCCCCCCCCCATGTTTATAGACATGAATCAATTTTTCCCCCATGTTCTAAGACATGGATCAATTGTCCCTCCCCATTTTCTCAGACATGGATCAGTTGACACCCCTGTTATTGGTTGCGTTGTTATATTGTAAATGGGTTGTCCAAAGAATTTCCTCCATTTGGTATTCCTCTGCGGCCATTTTGTTGTTCATTCCTGAGAAATTCAAAAACTGTCAGACAAAATGACAAGTGGTGCCAGAATTAATCTACACAGACACTGAAGAATAGAATGGTATGATATATTCATGGAATTGGCTTTACTTTTTCCAAATAATGTAAGCCTTGACAAAGATTGGCATAGGGCATTACAGCAAGTGTTATTGGATCAAACTGTAGTTGGAATCATTTTTACAAGGGCATTTTCCATTGGTACAATTCACTACATTCTTTTGTGGCAACGTTATCTGACTGGATGGACTGTGAGACTAAAGCAGTGGTATTGGAGTTGTCTTTTAAACCGTGCAAGTATTATTCATTGTATTGGGGAAAACAAGATTAAAGAAAATTCCTTGGATCTTTACAGAAGTAATGTATGTAGATGTTACATAAATTCTGTATAGTATATAATTATATACCGGTATTGTATAGAAAATGGTCTATCCACAGTAATTACATTAAAATTGTAGTTAATAGACCATAAACCCAGGTAACTTTAAAAGTTTTCATTTAAACAGGGGAAGTTTTCGGGATGTTGTTATTAAAGTGGTGTTTGATGCACCAAAGGTTTTTTATGGCTATAAGATCATTCTGTTTCATAATTTTAATATATTGAGAAAAAAATGATTTCGTGTTTTCTTAAATCAGTTTTGTACATTGTTGTTGATCGAGTTAAACAAAACAATGTTTTTTAGGATTCTTAGCTGAAATTAAAAAAAAAATAGCATGAAAAGTAGCTCTTGTTTGCGGATCTCAATGTGTGTTGCAAAAAGCTTGTCTTGAGATGGATAAGCGACTTTGAGGTGGTTTGTCTGGAAGTAGGCTAGTGACAATGGAAGAACAAAATGTGTGTGAAAGCTGGACCTACGTGACACTCTGTCTCCCCATTGTGGTGAAGGCTTGTGAAGCAACTTCACCTTCCTGACTCCTTATTGTGATCAAGGCAGAATATCCTAAAGCAATGACACTAAACCTAAGGAAATACTAAACCACACTAGTCTTGTGGTTTGTATTGAAAGAAATCATTTTCAAAAATGTGCTTGAAGTTTAGCGATCTTGTTTCCAGGAAAGGAGGGGATTCTTTACAAGTACACAATGCTCTATTTTGAGGAAGTAGAAAAAATTAATCACATTCAAGGCAAATTATTTGTTCTATTGTGATTTTAAGACAAATTGAGACAATTCCATACTTTTGTAAGCATGTTCAGTTGCATGAAAAATATTCTTCATTGAGCATTATGATTGATATTTGTTTTTTTTCTTATCTAAGATTAAAAAAACGTTAAAAGAGGTACAACCAATGACCTTAATTTGATACACATATATTTACAGCAATGCGGTAGTGATACCAGGCGCGAGCTGAAATGAAGTACTGGCAGCTGGTGACGGGCCTGCTGGTCGCATGGCTGCTCGTCATTATGTACATGAGCAACTCTGTGTTCCCAAACGCCTCCGACACAAACCTGCGCACAGAGAGACAGCTTCAGAGAGCCCTTGATGAGCTCGAGAAACTGCGCAACCAGAACCTTGAACTGCACTCCCTGGCCAAGCAACTCCGGTAGGGTGTTCAAAACTATTTTTTGAAGTAAGGTCTTCTACAAATTTCATACTACAAATGGTTAAGATGATGATCAGGATACATATTAGACTCATCCCTATTTAAATTATTGGTTTACAAATCAGTTTGACAAATTTATTCAAAAACTATGTTCCAGCCTTTATCATTCTGTGGCTTATGATCAGTATTCAAGTAATTACTCTTATTTATCGATGTCTTTGTTATGGTTATCTGGGATAAGTTACATTTGTTGTGTTATGTGAGTAATCACATTTTGCACAGAGTAGAAACAGACTTTCTCCTTTTTTTCTGTCACAAAACAAGAACTGGCATTGTCAATAAGGTCGTTATCATGTATTATTCACGTGGGTCATGTTGTTCCTGGCTGCCATGACAACACAGCTCCCCTGTAAGCCATTCCCCGTCTCTCATCCAGTCAGGAATGATGAATGGCCTCTGTTCTTCTAATTTGAAATTGAGGACACAATTTTCGGAGGATACTGCAGAAATCAGTGATATTTCAGCATACCAGAGCTGTAACATTTTCTAGAATACAAGAATAATTGTATTACCAGCCTATACCAGGAAAATATGAGCTGATCATTGTGCATTTGATTTCAATAGGGTTTGTCTGAAGTCTCATGTGTATTTCTGACCCCCAGGCTGAAAACCATGGCTTAAAGTACAATAAAGTCATTTGTGAAAGTGAACCTCTTTGTTTGGAGTGTTTCCCTGTTTGGGTTAACTTTTGACCCATTAATCTAAGGAGATTCCAAACTTGCTATGATGAAGTGTGCATTTTCATGCAAACAATGAAGCTGTAGGAAAAAACCATTTTGTGAGAAACTTCATAAATAAAGATGCAGTTAAGAAAACAATACTTCTTGATGAAATTGTAATAGTTAATAGTTGGGTATTTTGGGAACTTATAATCCAAAGTAATGTGATACTTAGAATCTTTAAGTATTCAGTAATGTTCAAATTAATTGTATAGTGTTCTGATACTCTTATAGTTATAATTTGGATTTTATAAATAAAATGGAACATGTCAGAGCAATGAACAAAAGCTATATCTTAAGACAATAGTATAGTTACTGGGTGTGGTGTAGAATGCCGGTTTATATATTTATTTACTGTATCCTAGTTCATTATGCCAGAACCGTTAAGATTTCTCCATGTATGATTGCGGCTTACACAGGACATTTCTAGCTAGTACGGGTACAATTAAAAAAAAAAAAGTCAGGCTATTGTCATTAGCTGAAAAAACATTCAAGATTTAAATTAAACTTGGTACACATGTTGCCAGGGGCGATACTTACATGCATAGAAAGGTGCATAACTGCAGCTTCAATAATTATTTGGTTATGCCAAATGTTTGATTTTAAAATATTTAACTTCTGTGTACAATTTTGAATGGTCATATGTCTTTAAAAACTAAATCTTAAAAATAGTTAAAAATACATTAAGCACAACTTTTCTACTAGTTGAATAAAACAGTTCAGAAAATTGTTGAACTTAAGGAAAAGGTACAAATTTAACTTAACCAAAGATGTTTTTGCAATATGGCCCCAGGTATTGACAAAGCTAATTGAAAATGGGCGTAGGTGGCTTAATTGCACAAAACCATTAATAACCTTTTGGCATAATGCAAAATTGAAACCAGCTCATGGTTCTCCTGTTTATGCAAGTACTTTACAGTTGGGATTATAATTAATTCCCAAAGAAAATTTGATCATTTTTTTCTTTTGATTTCATAGAAGTTTTCTGCCTTTTTGCAGAAATAATTGTCTCTTGGAGAAAAATGTAACAACATTTTAAAATGAAGATGAATTGCATTGAGAAGATTTGCCTGTAGTTGAAACTTTTAAGATCAAATTGAGTAAAATTAAAGCCTATTTCATGGTTTCTTTTCATTTTTTAGCTCTTTATGAGGGAAAGGGATGCCTTTGATAAAAAGAACACCGTCAGCTTTTGTATTATTACTTTTTCACAATGTTAAGCACACTATTGATTATTGGATACAATTGGCCATATGTTCATATGGAGTATTGTTTTGTTTTCTGATCTATTACCATATTTTGATATATATAATTGAATAGAAGCAGATGGTTCATTATCTGTTCTATTGAGTTGACAGGCCATGGTCTATTTGATTTTCATCAGTGTAAAAAAACACACAGCTAAACAAATTGACCCATTGTTCTTCAAGGAGAGGTAAAGAATAAAAATGTTAGGTCTCAAAATAATATATTTCCTTGCAAAAAATACCAATTTTGTTAACTCCTTCATAAAGCTCATATGAGGAATATTGAACATCTTTAAATTAAGTTTTTCACTAATGGCACTCATCAATATATACGAGGGGTGTCCCAGAAGTTCGCGGAATTGTATAATAACTTTTGCAATACTGGTTATTTTGAACAAAAAAATCAGCATGACAATATTAAATATTTCGAAACATTATTGTGTAAATATCAAAAGCTTACAATATACATAAATCCACTATCAGATGTTCGGAAACCACCCATCACGCAACACCCGGAGCACAAACGACATCGTGAACATCAGCTGACGTCACAATACGAGTTCTTTGTTAACTTTTTCGATGTAATCTTCGTGCGCGTTCACACATTTCAGGTTTCTGCTGATCAATTTCTGCACTGTCTCGACGTTACACTCTTTGTCAAGGGTCAAAACAATCCTTTGTGTCGTTTGCATAAGGTCAGATGTCGACTGAAGATATGGTCTATAACCCGATCATTGTTCGAATTCACTTGCACTGGCCGGCCGGCCCTGGTGTCGTTTTTTATAGACAAACTACCATTGCAGAATCGCTCATGCCACTTTTAAAGGGACGTTTTGCTGAACGGTTGAAGCGTTGTCGACCTTCTTATCAATATTAGGGTTTCTGCTGGCAACATCTGAAGGCCTACGGACATTTTCACAACACTCCGTAACTCGACGTCATCTGTTGACGTCATGCCAACGTTGCTTTTGAAACAGTGATGTTACTCAAGTTACAACAGAACTGAAATGGAAACAGCAATGGCGTTGAAGTTTTCAGGAAATGACGTCCAGACATGCTGTTAACATCACTTCATTTGGCGGAATATTAACTCACCTTTAAAGGATATTAAATAACGAAGTTTTACCAATATCTATGCTTGCTCCGGGTAAGGGTAGGTCAGTTGCTATGGATACCAAGTATGTCAAGATTAAGAAGAAAAAGAAAATTAAAAATACCAGCGCTAAACACCAATTAGTTTAAAATACATTCTCAATAAATGTCAAGATAATACCTATTTGCGTTTGCGAATAATGACGTTATTCCGCAAACTTCTGGGACACCCCTCGTATATATATATATATTGATGAGTGCTATCAGTGAAAAACTTAATTTAAAGATGCTCAATATTCGATCCTCATTAGTAGCACTTGTCATTAAAGACTTCAACTGATTCTTACATGATAGGAACCACCTTAAATATTCTCTCTCATGCAAATGATCATAAGTGGTAAGAACTTCAGCGGTCTAATGAGATATCACAGAAAAAAGAGTTGAACATTAAATGTCTCATTTGGAAAGCAAGTGTTAGCAGATACATTATCCATGTTCAGATAGTCTGGTTTGGGTCAAATATATACTTGGGAATCCTCCCTGCATTCTTCATGTCTGCTATTTAGAAACATTTGCCAAGACTTTTGCTCCAATTTTCACCATCAGTAATTGATGACATTGATAGCAGCCTATTGTAGCCCAACTCTCTACTATTAGTTAATTATTCTGCAGATAGAATGAGTTACATTCATACTGTCCCTTCATGTCACTGAGAAAAAATTGCATGTATATATTATATGTTAGCTCCAAACTATTGAACCTAAAACTTTATTGGTCAGTATGGGAAATTTTGCACCTGTGAATTGTTTGATATTTACTTGGTTTGACAATAGCTTTGGCTGTTGACTGTAATTCATAAGTATGGGAAATTGAGTATCTAGCTGCAAAATGTTTGATATTCACTTAGTTTTTAATAGTCTGTTGACTAGAAAATAATGGTCTCAAAAATCTTATGTTGCATGTAGCTCCAAGTATTGTATGGTCTCCGAAAATTCCAAACCTTTTGCACCTTCACTCATGAAACTTTATAGGAATGTTTGTGAGCAAGGGAAGTTATGCACCTGCAATTTGTGTGACATTTCATTTGATTGAGTTAAAATCTTTTTTGACATCTAGCTCCAAATGTATTGCACAGGTCTACATTCTTGAAACTGTGAATGTTGGTCAGTTTATAAAGGACATGCTCAATGTTAATTTCAAACATGACATTAAAAACCTGTGTGAGTTGACCATTTGTGTATGGACTGTTTGTGGTGTGTGTGTGTGTGTGTGTGTGGACTGTTTGTGTGTGTGAACTGTTTGTGTGTGGACTGTTTGTGGTGTATGTGTGTGTGGACTGTTTGTGTGTGGACTATTTGTGGTGTTTGTGTGTATACTGTTTGTGTGTGGACTATTTGTGGTGTTTGTGTGTATACTGTTTG
Organism: Mya arenaria; assembly: GCF_026914265.1. NCBI lineage: Eukaryota > Metazoa > Mollusca > Bivalvia > Myida > Myidae > Mya > Mya arenaria. The sequence goes on from NC_069132.1 coordinate 15,638,127, forward strand.
TGTGTGGACTTTTTGTGGTGTTTGTGTGTAAACTGTTTGTGTGTGGACTATTTGTGGTGTTTGTGTGTGGACTAATTGGGTGTGAACTGTTTGTGTGTGATCTGTTTGTGTGTGTGGACTGTTTGTGTGTGAACTGTTTGTGTGTGAACTGTTTGTGTGTGAACTGTTTGTGTGTGGACTATTTGTGGTGTTTGTGTGTATACTGTTTGTATGTGAACTGTTTGTGTATGGACTGTTTGTGGTGTTGGTATTTTTGTGTGTTTACTGTTGGTGGTGTTGGTATGTTTAAGTGTGGACTGTTGGTGGTGTTGGTATGTTTGTGTGTGTTTGTGGTGTTGTTATGTTTGTGTGTGGACTGTTTTTGGTGTTGGTATGTTTGTTTGTTTACTGTTGGTGGTGTTGGTATGTTTGTGTGTGGACTGTTTTTGGTGTTGGTATGTTTGTTTGTTTACTGTTGGTGGTGTTGGTATGTTTGTGTGTGGACTGTTTGTGGTGTTGGTATGTTTGTGTGTGGACTGTTTTTGGTGTTGGTATGTTTGTTTGTTTACTGTTGGTGGTGTTGGTATGTTTGTGTGTAGACTGTTTGTGGTGTTGGTATGTTTGTGTGTGGACTGTTTGTGGTGTTGGTATGTTTGTTTGTGGACTGTTTGTGGTGTTGGTATGTTTGTGTGTGGACTGTTTGTGGTGTTGGTATGTTTGTGTGTGGACTGTTTGTGGTGTTGGTATGTTTGTGTGTGGACTGTTTGTGGTGTTGGTATGTTTGTGTGTGGACTGTTTGTGGTGTTGGTATGTTTGTGTGTGGACTGTTTTTATACCCCCCAAAACAAAGTTTGGGGGGGTATACTGGAATCGGGTTGTCCGTCCGTCTGTCCGTCCGTTTTTTTTTTGTCCGGGATTCATCTTTGTCGTTATTGAACAAATCTTTTTCAAACTTTCAAATATTAATGACCATGATGTAAACCTGTGCCTCCGTGGATTTGGTCAGAGTCGCATGATCCTGAGTGGAGTTGTGGCCCCTTAATGAGTTAAATTGGGCAAAATTAGCTTTGTCCAGGATTCTTCTTTGAAGCTATTGAGCAAATCTTTTTCAAACTTTCAAATATTAATGGCCATGATGTAAACCTTTGCCTCCATGAATTTGGTGGGAGTCACATGATCCTGAGTGGAGTTGTGGCCCCTTAATGAGTTAAATTGGGTAAAGTTAGTTTTGTTCGTCCTACTCCTTCGTCATTTTTGAATGAACCTTTTTCAAACTTTTAGCCATTGTGAGAACATTTGCCCCTGTGATTGTGGTTGGAATCACATGATCATGTCTCCAATTATGGCCCCTGAATAAGTTAAAATAGGCAAAAATTATACAGCTTTGTCTAGTTGTTACTAAAAATAGAAAAACGGTTTCCGGACGATAACTCATGAAAGGCTAGACAGATTTGAACAATTTTTGGTACACAGGTGTAACATCAGAAGATACAGGTCAAGTTCGATATTGGGGCTGGTGGGGCCAAGGTCAAGGTCATTGTTACTAAAAATAGAAAAACAGTTTCCGGACAATAACTCATGAAAGGCTAGACAGATTTGAACAATTTTTGGTACACAGGTGTAACATCAGAAGATACAGTTTGGTACACAGGTGTAACATCAGAAGATATAGGTCAAGTTCGATATTGGGGCTGGTGGGGCCAAGGTCAAGGTCACTGTTACTAAAAATAGAAAAACGGTTTCCGGACGATAACTCATGAAAGGCCTGACAGATTTGAACAATTTTTGGTACACAGGTGTAACATCAGAAGATACAGCTCAAGTTCGATATTGTGGCTGGTGGGGCCAAAGTCAAGGTCACTGTTACTAAAAATAGAAAAACGGTTTCCGGATGATAAATCATGAAAGGCTTACAGATTTGAACAATTTTTGGTACACAGGTGTAACATTAGAAGATACAGGTCAAGTTTGATATTGGGGCTGGTGGGGCCAAGGTCAAGGTCACGGTTACTAAAAATAGAAAAACGGTTTCCGGACGATAACTCATGAAAGGCTAGACAGATTTGAACAATTTTTGGTACACAGGTGTAACATCAGAAGATACAGGTCAAGTTTGATATCGGGGCTGCTGGGGCCAAGGTCAAGGTCACTGTTACTAAAAATAGAAAAACAGTTTCCGGACGATAACTCATGAAAGGCTAGTTTTTCTTGTCAGCAGTGTAACTTCTAAATTATTCAAGATATTTAAATAAAACAGTACATGCATGATAAAAGAAGATGCAGTTTGCAGTAACCTTGGAGTTATGGCCTCTTTTCAAAGGAATGGTTTGCCATTCCTGTGTCCAGGCGGCATTTGGGGGTATTCGTCACTACTGTGACAGCTCTAGTTGGTGTTGGTATGTTTGTTTGTTTACTGTTGGTGGTGTTGGTATGTTTGTGTGTGGACTGTTTGTGGTGTTGGTATGTTTGTGTGTGGACTGTTTTTGGTGTTGGTATGTTTGTTTGTTTACTGTTGGTGGTGTTGGTATGTTTGTGTGTAGACTGTTTGTGGTGTTGGTATGTTTGTGTGTGGACTGTTTGTGGTGTTGGTATGTTTGTGTGTGGACTGTTTGTGGTGTTGGTATGTTTGTGTGTGGACTGTTTGTGGTGTTGGTATGTTTGTGTGTGGACTGTTTGTGGTGTTGGTATGTTTGTGTGTGGACTGTTTGTGGTGTTGGTATGTTTGTGTGTGGACTGTTTGTGGTGTTGGTATGTTTGTGTGTGGACTGTTTGTGGTGTTGGTATGTTTGTGTGTGGACTGTTTGTGGTGTTGGTATGTTTGTGTGTGGACTGTTTGTGGTGTTGGTATGTTTGTGTGTGGACTGTTTGTGGTGTTGGTATGTTTGTGTGTGGACTGTTTGTGGTGTTGGTATGTTTGTGTGTGGACTGTTTGTGGTGTTGGTATGTTTGTGTGTGGACTGTTTGTGGTGTTGGTATGTTTGTGTGTGGACTGTTTGTGGTGTTGGTATGTTTGTGTGTGGACTGTTTGTGGTGTTGGTATGTTTGTGTGTGGACTGTTTATAGTGTTGGTATGTTTGTGTGTGGACTGTTTGTGGTGTTGGTATGTTTGTTTGTGGTGTTGGTATGTTTGTGTGTGGACTGTTTGTGGTGGTGTTATGTTTTTGTGTGGACTGTTTGTGGTGTTGGTATGCTTATGTGTTTACTGTTTGTGGTGTTGATATGTTTGTGTGTGGACTGTTTTTGTTTTTTCGTGTTTCTGTGTTTGTTTGTGGACTGTTTATTGTGCTGGTATGTTTGTTTGTAGACTGTTTGTGGTGTTGGTATGCTTATGTGTTTACTGTTTGTGGTGTTGATATTTTTGTGTGTTAACTATGTGGGGTGTTGGTCTGTTTGTGTGTTAACTAATATTGTGGTGTTGGCTTGTCTGTGTGTTAACTGTTTGTGGTGTGTGTGGACTGTTGGTGGTGTTTGTTTGTCTGTGTGTTAACTTATTGTGGTGTTGGTATATTTGTGTCTCTCATTCAGTGTCATTTTGGCCTTTACTTCAAGCCCCTAAACATGTTTAGACCTCAGTGGGTTTGTCCCTGTAGTGTTTGGTCTATTACTATTAAAGCAGTCCTACATCTGGGGATATTCATCATGTCTGCTATAGCTCAAATTGAGACTTTTTTCAGTCATTTTCGGAAAGGACCTGGTTCCTTTCTGTATGGGAAAATTTTGTCATTTTGAATAAAATTTGGAATTCAAATTCTAATAAGAAAAAAAAGAATGCTTTTAAAATAGAAAAGATAAAAGAACGTCATGAAGATTGTTTCTTAAGGACTGCACCAATTATGCCATGCAAAAATGGTTTGGGTGTTAAAAAATGATAAAATAAATAAAAACTAGTATTTTTTTCATTTTTGGGAAATAATTTCTGCATTGGGAATGAAAATTATCTTGATTGCAGGGACCTAAAGTTTGAGCCGTTGGGCAGTGAGAAGGGACAGGATGCATCCCAACTGCGGGAAAAATTGGATAGTATGGGAAGTCAGCTGCAACACTCTTTCGCACAGACAGGGGCTGTTGGGGCAGGTAAGAAGTAGCTATTATCCATTCTAAGCTTGGTCTGGATACATACCATAGATGTCCTTGTATAGGATGCACCCATAGATAGAATGCAGCCAAAAAAATACGTAAAAAGACAGGAGTTTTCACACCTTTACAATTTGAGAACATGATTGACAGTGCACAATGATGCTACTGTACTTCACAGTATGCATGTTTATTTATTATTTTAATACAAAATTATTTTAAATAAATTTTAATCAGACAATATTGAAAAAAAATGTGTGATATAACTTACATTTTTTTAACTATCCATATCCCGATTTTTTTTACTGATTTTCGAAAAAATTGTCCGAAGCCTTATACCATAGATAAGACACAGGCATATTTTTCTTCAGAATTTTAGATGGGAAAAAATGTGTGTCCTACACACAGACATATACAGTATGATGTAGAATAGAAATACACTTGGAAATGTATAGAGAGACAATATAGCATACATGCCATACATATGATAGGGCAAAAAAAAATCATCTCAATTTTTATCCATACCTTGCCCCAGGACTGGAGCTTCCTATATGTAGTTTTTGATTGTCTATCAAATTTTGTGTGTGTGATTGGGAAAAGTGAAGGCTAGATTTTTTTGTACAATTTATTTTCAAACAATATAATATGCTTAAAACAATGCTCTTTAGTTAAGAAGAAATGCTTGTTTAAATAAAATGCTTTAAAATGTACAAGACACAAATCAAATGCTCATGTCAAAGTTATAAATGACATTCTATGAATATCCCCCTAGTTGAAGGCAAAAAAATCCCCTGGTTTTCTGAGCAAAATCCCCTGGAAACATAATAGAAATACAGCATGTATGTATATAGTATAATCTAAAGGCAATTTTTATCCCGAAGGACTGCATACGCAACAGACTGTCTGTCTGTCTGCTGTCTGTCCTTTATACCAACAGTTTCAGATGCTTACCTTTAGGCCCAGGTTCTTGGTGGCCAGATTGGCCATGACCAGCAGAGGAACCAAATTGATTTTGAGGACAGTGGGTCAGAGGTTGAGGTCGTGGTGACATTGAGCTGAATATTTGCTTGTGATCAATAACTGAAAAATGCTTGGGCCCAGAGACCTCAATCTTATTATACAGGTTGTCATGACCAGCAGATGAACCCTAACCAGTTTGAGCTCAGTGGGTCAAAGAGTATGGTAACTAATGAACACTTGGGCTTAGGAACCTCATACATGGTAGACTTCTAGGGGATGAACCCTATTGATAATGGATTCCAAAATTTCAATATGATGATACCATTTCTGTTGAGTCTATTTGCAGCAAGCGAGACATGTTGTCAAAATGGCAGGTCTGTGTATTTGTGTGCGTCCATCTGTCCAGACTGGGTTTTGTCCGAGCTGTATGACTAACCCGATGACCATGCATTATAGGATTTTCATAAAACCTGCCATAAAGGTTCACCATGATGAGATAGCTGTCTGCACAAGACCCCAGCTCCAATTTTTCTCTTATAACACGATTAAGCTTAGCTCACTATTTTAGTTTTCTACAACAGCGTAATATATACCTCTTGAAATAGCAATAATTATTGTCTTTTTGATAATCACGGTATCCATTTCTTTTTTATCAAAATCAAATTTAAGTGTGTATTTTGGCTAACTGAAATAAGCTACTTAAGCCTGTTAAGCTTAAGAGGTTTTGAGAAATTGGAGCCAGGGCTGTACCTTAAAGGTCAAGGTTAAAGGTCAAAGGCTGTCATGATCCTTGTCTGGGCTGTATTTTTACCATGCATTATACGATTTCCAAAAAACTTGACAAAGAATTTCATCCTTCTCATGCATACTTTCGCCAGTACACGTATTGTTCAACTCCATGTTTTCTGTGTTGCATTTGCACAGAAGCATTATGTCTGTGTCAAAGGCTCTTTCAAATGGCTCAACATGTCACCATTTGGCACCTAGTTTCTATTCCTGTCAAATCCGGGGAAATAATATCCAGTGAAAAAAATATCTAACATTATATAAAATGTTCACATACAATCATGTTCAATAATGCCCATTTGATATTAAAGTCTCATTCAATAATACAACAGACCCTAGTTGACCTCCGGTTCATCTTGCAGTGACTTATCATCTTCATGTTCATACTTTGCTCTTGAACAAAGTTATCAATAAATATTTCCAATCTTCATGGAGTTCTCATGTACATGTATGTCATATATATATATATATATATATATATATATATATATATATATATATATATATATATATATATATATATATATATATATACTAAGGGCTATCAGTCCATATAAACCCAAATACTAACAGATACCGTCCAAATAGTAGGGCTGTAACGATTCATCTGTGCATTGTGAAATCGCGATTCGGTACCCGACGATACTGTATCGTATCGCATTGTAAAAAATCGTGTGTATCGCGTAAAGTTAGATTCGTTACCTCGACTTAAGATTTGTATGCCTAAAGACTTTCCAAACATCTTTGCACGATCTGGTCAATTTGTTAACTTCCATTTTTAACTGTCGAAACTGCGAAAGCCGCTTCAGCCGCATTTACGCAAACAGCAGGTAGAGCTAGCAAAATACGTTACAACTAGTTGTCTTACTTATCTACATCATGTTTATTTTTCAAATTAAAATGAAAAATGAAAATAAAATTATTAAAAAAATTGCTATTTAATTTTCTTTTTTAAATTTGATTTACAAAAGATATAAAAAAAAACTGGCATCTGCGAGCTAGCTGTATGCGATTCTTTTTTAAATTTGATTTACAAAAGATATAAAGAAGAAACTGAAATCTGCGTCCTAGCTGTATGCTAAAATGTGGCTGAAGTGGCTTTCGCTGTTTTGACAGTTTTCAGTCATCTGCAAAGTCAAGAATGGCGTTTGTAAAGAGAAACCCTATAGAAATGCGCCGGCAAAAAAGCTTGGGAGAACTTTGGTTTTGCAAAGTCAGACAATAAATTAGTTATTTGTAAATTGTGTCTGGCCGAATTAAAATATTTACAACAATTTACAAAATAATAAAATATTTTTATATATATAAGCGTATTGTGATATATCATGAATCGCGTACTCTGTATCGTGATACGTATCATATCGTGAGATGAGTGACGATACACAGGCCTACCAAATAGGTCTTTCAGAGCATTTGTCTCATTCGAGTGACAGTTCTTGTTTTGCCTGTTTTGGGGCGAAAGTAAAGACCCTATCTCCTTGTATATATAAGTATATATTATTTTGCCTACCAGCACAAACAAAAAAATAACCTTTCTCGAATATATTACTTCAAGAATTATGTTTTAAACAGTGTCATGTTTGACTATGTATTGTTTCTACACTGGCAGTGGTTTCACATGTTCCCTATTTGGAAAGAAGCAAATACATTGTATGCATTACGTTCTTAATTAAATCTTTCAATCAAGTCCCCTAAAAGATAAAATGATCACCCCCTTAAAGATATTCACACAAGTCCCACAAGACTAGAAATGTTCTCAGAAATTACAGGATTTCATTAAAATTATGCAGGATATAAAATTAGATAATTTACCTAGAAACTAATTGAAACAAGATATGCGGGAGAGACAATTAGGTTGGTGCTTTTTGTGCTCATATTGCAAAGCAATAACCACATTGATGGGGAAACAAAGAATAATGAGAACACAGTTCATTCTTCATGATTGGTCAGGTGTTATGGTGTCATCCAAAAGGTAAATGTGTGGCAGACTCAATGTAATATTGGATATATTAGATTCATTCACTTTGCAAACACAATGGTGTCATGAACCTTTCAATGCTTTAAATGTGATTTTTTATGCTTTAACAGTTAATCATGGTTTTCATATAGAAATATTTTTATACAAGCATTTACTTTACTGGCATATTTATTTAAAATTGACATGAGTCTCCTGGGTTTTCCCGTGCAGGTCCGAGTCTGGAGCATGAGGTAGCACGGCGGGAGATGGAGCATGTGTCAGGGGAGTTCTGGCTCTACATCCATGCAGAGCTCACAAAGATGAAGGAGGCTGCCGTTGACCCTGATGTCGTTCGAACCATCAACAGAATACTTGCCATGGCAGGAGACATTCACATGTGAGTACTCGCACCCTGCTTTACATTCATACCATTGTCGGGGAATTCCACAGAAAAGTTGCTGTAAATAAAATGTTTTGCAATGCTTTAAAATTCCTTACTTGCAATTTGTTGTTTTAAAGATATTCTAAAATTATGGTCCTTGTATTGTCATTTATTAGACAAATAAGCAGTTTTGTCTAATCCTTATTAATCTTCATCACAATGTGTATGGCATACTATTTGTGGCTACCGGTAGTTTGTTGGCCAGCCATTGATGTCTCATCATACTCGAGAGCTATAGCCCTAGAATTTGTCACTTTTGCCAAATATGAACTGGCCCCTCTTAAATTCATTCATTTAACAATTGTCCAATCATAACCAAACTTGCTCAACCTTATTACAGGCATAAAAAACAGATGGCATATACTGTTTTAATCTTTTGGATAGAATCTGACAATGGAGTCATTATGTCTCCCCCATTCATGGGGAGACAAATTGTTTTTACCCTGTCCGTCAGTCAGTCCATCAGTCAGTAGTTAGTATGTCACTATTCGTTTTCGCTCAATAACTAAAGAACGCTTAGACCCAGGAACTTCATACTTGGTATGCTAGTTGATCATGACCCTATTGATTTTGGGGTCACTAGGTCAAAGGTCAAGGTAACCGTGACCTTGAGGTGAAGAAACAGTTTCCTCTCAATAACTTAAGACTCTTGCATCCAGGAACTTCGTACTTGGTATGCAAGTATGTTGGTCATGACTAAGAGATGGCCCCTATTTGTTTTTAGATCACTAGGTCAAAGGTCAAGGTCGCTGTGTCCTTGAGGTGAAGAAATGGTTTCTGCTCAATAACTAAAGATCCTTTGGGCCCAGGAACTTCATACTTGGTATGCTAGTTGGTCATGACTAGAAGATGACCCCTATTGATTTTGAGATCAAAAGGTCAAAGGTCAAGGTTACCTTCAGGTAAAAAACGATATGTTGGCGGTGACTTTAAGCTTAAATTTTTTGCTCAATAACTAAAGAACGCTTGTACCCAGGAACTTAATACTTGTTATGCTAGTTGGTCATGACTAATAGATGACTCCTATTGATTTTGAGATCAGTAGGTCAAAGGTCAACTTGACCTTGAGGTGAAGAAACGGTTTCCGCTCAATAACTAAAGAATGCTTGCACCCAGGAACTTCATACTTTGTATGCTAGTTGGTCATGACTAGTAGATGAACCCTATTGATTTTGAGATCACTTGGCCAAAGGTCAAGGTCGCCGTGACCTTGAGGTGAAGAAACGGTTACCGCTCAGTAACTAAAGAACGCTTGCTCCCAGGAACTTCATACCTGGTATGCAAGTTGGTCATGACTAGTAGATGAACCCTATTGATTTTGAGATCACTTGGCCAAAGGTCAAGGTCGCCGTGACCTTGAGGTGAAGAAACGGTTACCGCTCAGTAACTAAAGAACGCTTGCACCCAGGAACTTCATACTTGGTATGCTAGTTGGTCATGACTAGTAGATGAACCCTATTGATTTTTTTATCAATCCATTTGTAAGGCAGTCGGTCTGTACGTCACACTTTGTTTCCGCTCAAAAAATAAAGAACGCTTGCACCCAGGAACTTAATACTTGGTATGCTAGTCGGTCATAACTAGTAGATGCCCTCTATTGATTTTGAGATCAGTAGGTCAAAGGTCAAGGTTGCGGTGACCTTGAGGTGAAGAAACGCTTACCGCTCAGTAACTAAAGAACACTTGCACCGAAAAACTTAATACTTTGTATATGCAAGTTGATCATGTAGATGATCCCTATTGATGTTGTGATCAGTAGGCTTAAGGTCAAGGTCACGATGACCTTGAGCTGAAAAATGGTTTCCGATCAATGATTAGTTTAAACAGTATTTATTTCAAATTTACATATACAAGGTATTTTAACAACTTTGTCAAAAAAGCAATCTCTAGTTTAAAGTTAGTTTTATTTGGTTAACAGGTACTAATATATTATTCATGTGACTTTCAAATAATGCTTCATCTTGTTATGCTTGAGAATGATGAAGAAATGCCTACAATTAACAGTTCTTAAATTGCATTTTTGTTAAGTTTCTCTTGAAAATTCTTACTTAACTTGGTGTGTTATGGTGATGTTTTGCCTTCATGTGTGCAATTGATGTCATAACCAGTTGCGTTTTTTTTCCTTTCCTTTCAGACACTATTTCTTAAACTTGCATGGGATAAGCTAAGATAACACTTGCTTTAGGTGGCTAAACATCTATGCATATATCCAACAATTCTTTCAGAGTTTCCTGTGAATTAATTAATTATGAATCAATAGTTTGAATGTGATCCTTGAATGTGTGATGTGATAGATTGTACTACATTGTGATTATGAGCTATCCAGGCATGGCTTTGCCCAGCAGTTTATGTCATTAACAAGATTTGTTTTATTTTTACCCTTCAGTAGATTGCAAGCAGAGGTAATATTATATCCTGTAATCTTTATATAAAGCTGATATTTTAATTCCTGTAAGATTTTACATTTCACACTTATATATTATTGGATGTAGAAGTTGACCAAGTGAACCTGAAATTAGTTTTATACACATTAACTTAACATGAAGGATGGAAAACACTTAAAAAAATGAGCTTCCCTTATCCTCAGACAAACATCGAGGTATTGTCATAGCCATGGTGTTGTTGTCATGCAAAAACTTGTATCATGTCATAACTCCAAAACTATTCCAGAAATTGAAATGAAATGTGGTATGCATGTTGCCAGAAACAATACATGCATGTAAAGCAAGGGCCATAACTCTTGCTTAAATTATTGTCTAGTTGCTCCTTGTTAGACTTGAAATAACGACAAGCGTTGGCCATTGCTCCATGACTATCTTGATAATACTAATAATTACTAACCTTTTTAATCCCATATTTACGTTTGTAAGTATAGAAGTATTGTCAGACATTTCCATGTTCCTAATAACATAGTGTGAAATTGTCACAATGTTTTATTAAGCTTATTTTAAGCTCATATTCGTAGATTGTGTGAAATTACATCATTTTTTTTATGTAAGACATGGTACAGCTGTACTAGATGTTTGCCTATATTCTGGTATAATTGGTAGCCGTATATGGGATAACAGTCTCATTAATACTCTTATCTGCGTAATTCTGGTAACAAGCTTATCCCGTAACTCACAAGGAACTAACAGCTGCTGTGGCCACTGCTCTGTAGAATCAAAGAACTGGAACACACTTTATTAAACCAACATACTAACACTTACAGGATAATCAACTAACGGTACACTTCAGTACAGATGGATAAAGACTGTTATCAGGGTTGGTTGCAGTAAAACGGAAACTTTGGGATAACTGCATGTCAAATATTATTGCCTTAAATTGCTTAATGAGTTGTGATGGTGTCAAAAGTATTAAATGTTTAAATTTCTTATAAGAAGCAAGTATGATATACATTCACCATGAATATTGTTTGCTTGAACTCCAAGTATTTGCCATTATATTTCACAGTTGTAGAGAAGTATCTGCCTGATACATATTTATTGAATAATTATCATCAACTGATTTAAAGTTATTTCAAAAAAGTAAGCAAACTTGAATTGTGAGTGAAGAAAGTAAACCAGGCTGTTTACATGTAACATCAATATTTAGAGTGGCATGGAGCTTGTTTACCTTCTTCACTCAACATTTGAGTTTTAATAACAATGTAGCATGTTGTAAAAGAATAAATTGTTCAAATGCTCCTGCTACTTATGACTATGTCTCAACTAGCATGATTGCCATGAGTGTTTATACTTTCTCATTGTAAATGTACATGTCATTTATATCTTTGGGAAAACACCTTCTGTTTTAAAACAGACTATTTCACCTAAATGACATGACCTTGGTATGTGTTTATAATTGTAAGAGTTTATGTCTCAGGACATTGCGTAACAAGCAGTACCAACTGTCAGAGGATGTAGACGCTGCTGGTGACTGGCGGAAAGCAGAGGCAGCACGCCTCACTGATCTTGTACAGCGCAGGATTGCCTTCATACAGGTAATACAGCTGTTTCACAAACATTTCAACCATCCATACAACTTTTGGTGATATAATGTTTTATTCAATTAAATTTGTTAAATGAAAAAAAAATCCTAATGCACCTCCTGTAACAAAGAACAAAAATATTTTTTTATTAAGGTTGCATTATGATAAAGCACTTCAATCTTGTTAGGCTGTAAATCAAGCCTCTATAGGCTGTAAACCAAGCCTCTATAGGCTGTTACATGGAAAAGTAAATTTGAATATTCTCGTTTCTGATTTTTCAGAACCCGTCAAACTGTGAGAAAGCAAAGAAAATCCTGTGTAACTTGGGTAAGGGATGTGGGTATGGGTGCCAACTGCACCATGTCACATACTGCCTTATGACAGCGTACGCTTCCCAGCGCACCCTCATCCTGCAGTCAGAGGGCTGGCGGTATGCAGCACGTGGCTGGGAGTCTGTGTTCCTGCCGCTAAGTAACACCTGCCACTCCACACATGGGCAGCCTTCCACCCGCTGGGGACGTAAGTCTAAAGCCTATATTGAAAAAGATTAAAAAAGATTATGTGTAAAGTTGTTAGCCTACAAAAAATCAACTAGATCAATTTAATGAGAATAAAATTAATAATATAATTTTTCATCAGGGGTAGTAACTTGGAATCTTCCTAAGAAGTAAATAGGCGTACAGGGCTATATTAACTATGTAACCACATTGGCTTCATTCTAATGTTTATGTTTCTGTAGCGGGTGCAATGACCGACAACACAATGGTGTTAGAGCTGCCCATAGTTGACAGCCTTTCTCCGCGGCCCCGCTTTCTTCCCCTAGCCATCCCAGAGGACCTAGGTGATCGCCTGACCCGGGTGAGTGGCGACCCCTCAGCCTGGTGGATCGGCCAGTTTGTCACCTACCTGACACGCCCCAACACTGACATGCAGGCGTACCTGGAGAATAGCAAGCAGAAACTGGGTTTTGAGAGCCCTATTGTTGGGTAAGCTGGAAATAACCATTATGGCAACTTTAAATGCTTTGTTTATATATTGAAAATAAACTTTGAAGGCCAACTTTGCTTACCAGCACATTGTACAATGGGGCCATGATTGTGAACAGTCTCAAGTCCGTGTTCAGACAAAATGCAAATATTCATTTTTAACTTTCTCTTTATTTGAGTTTTGAAGATAAAAATTTGCTGAATTTGATTACTAATTAAATTGTACAAATACAATCATTCACAATCGTTTTTGTAAAAAGGAGTGGAATAAAGACCATTCTTTGTTATTTAGTTCAGAATAGTCACTGTTTTGCTGATGATTCAGAATGTATTGTCTTCTTAAGCTTCAATTTACTTGGGAACATGATTTCTTGGCCTTATCAGTGAATGGATATAAATATATATATATGTCATATGTCTGTCTGATGGTAATCTGGATAAAATTTGGTTTCAAGAAAAAGAAGTCTGATGTGTTAATTTTAACTGGTCTGTTATTTATTATCAGTTTATATGTGCATGTATCATCTCCCCCTTACAGGGTTCATGTGCGTCGTACAGACAAGGTGGGTATGGAGGCCCAGTTCCACTCGCTGGATGAGTACATGGGGCACGTGGAGGATTGGTTCAACACATATGAGAAACGCCACCCTGATATCCAGCGACGTGTCTTCTTAGCTTCTGACGACCCCGAAGTATTACAGGAGGCTAAAAGGAAGTATGACAAAAGTTTTAGATGAGTGATAAGCTTTATAGAGAATTTTCATTCGTAACTTAACCGAACTGACTCACTGTTTAGTAAAGAATAACCAATCGTAATCGTAATCGTACATCGTAATAGTTGTGGTAGGCATTATAATCAAGGCATAATCTTGCAAAGAATTCTCGCTTTCTGGTTGTACTCACTGAAAATAAAAAATATGGTAACACAAAAGCATAATGGGTTTTTTTATGCAGAAAAAAACATAAGCTTATCATTGAAAAGTTACTTTCATATAACTCAAGTAAGACATTATACTTTGCTTTCAAGTTCAATCATTGTGAAGGACAACATTTACCTCAAGGTTCAGCTTTTTATTTTTTTATACCACTTGAGTTGATCATTTCATGATTTTTATTACATAACCAAAAATTTAACCAAAAATTGATCGAAATGACTTAATTTATTATTTTGTATGATTGATTATGATTTTAGGTCAATTTTGAATCCCTAGCATCCATGCTAACGTTTTGAATAAGGAAACAAAATGCTGCTTTCTAAATCATTTCGGTTTTGCGAGGTCACAAAGTAAAGATTGAAGTATACTGAATGATTTCCCATATTTGATTGCTCATTATGTACCCCATTATTGCAGTTACCCAAACTACATATTTGTGAGTGACACTGAGGCGTCTAAGACAGCTGGCCTGGGAAGCCGCTACACAGACGCCTCTCTGCGGGGGATTGTCCTGGACACGTACCTTCTCTCCCGCTGTGATTTCCTTGTCTGCACATTCTCCTCTCAGGTACGATATTTCTCGCAAAAAAGGTTTGTAACAGTAAAAACTAAGCAAAATCAATATTCAGCAGCATAACTCAGCACATCAAATATTACAACTTTCTTACCCTCAGTTAAGAGCACTGTTTGTCTATATTTAATGCAATGGTTTTCGAAGTACTCGCATTTTCATTGAATGCTTACTTTATACAGATCTTTTTTATTTATGTAACAGTGCATTTTGAATATGTTAACTTTATACAGATCTTTTCATTTATGTAATAGTTCATTTGAATATGTTACCTGTGTGTAAAAATGGACCTTTAACTTCAGATGCATATTTGTGATGGAGTTGTTGTGTTTCAGGTATGTCGTGTTGGGTATGAGCTGATGCAGCCACTGCATGGTGATGCCTCCCAGTGGTTTAGGTCCCTGGACGACATCTTCTACTACGGAGGCCAGAACGCCCACAACTGGGAAGCTGTGGAGAACCATGATACAGACGAGCCCGGCGAGATCAGCTTCCGCAGGGGAGACTTGATTGGAATTGCCGGGAATCACTGGAATGGATTCTCTAAAGGGAAAAATACACGCAATGGGAAAACGGGGCTTTTCCCTTCATATAAGACTGTTAATAAAATTGAGCGGTTTAAAATGCCTACTTATCCTAAGGTTAAAGAATTGTGATGATAGTTTAATTGTAATATAATTTAATATTATTATTTAGCTTCATTATGTTAGAAATCATGTCTAAGAGTGTATAGTCTTATTAAGCTTAACTGTATTGATGAAGTGCTTAAATCAGAAACAAAACAGAACATTTTAAGGTAAATATAGTTGTCTCAGAAGCTGTTATCATATTTCAATGACAATTAGAGAAAAAAAAATTGAATGAAAACTTATCAGGATATATGAAAGCAAAGAAGAAAAACTGTAATGCAGTTATTGTATATCTCTTAGATATCAGCGCATATCACATTTCACATTGTAAATTATCTCATACTACATAGTGTCATGATTCATTTTAGGTTCTTTGATCGCATAAATAATTATAGTAACAAGTGAACTTTCATTTTTTTTAAATTTTATATTATTATTAATGCTATGCTATCAAAGAATTGAAGAAGAAAAAAGGAACTGAAATTTTATATTATTATTAATGCTATGCTATCAAAGAATTGAAGAAGAAAAAAGGAACTGAAATTTTATATTATTCATGCATCTTATTTTAACCATATATGCATCTTTTGTGCATTCATGTATCTTTTAAATCAAAATTTAAATTATTTTTGACATCGGAAAAATATGGACTTTTTCATAGTTTAAGCAATAAAGATTAGGTTCCCATGCTTTATATGAAACATAAACTGGTGAAACCAAGGTTTTATAATTAAGTAGTAATACATGAAGTCTTGTGAAACTTACACTCAGCACTCCATCTAGAGCTTTTGTATTTTTAACGCTATAACCGATAGTATATTTCACTTTTAAACAATGTTTGATAGTTGCACAAGACACAAGCCCTGCTTTCTTGGCCTGCTCAACTTTTATCTAGCAGGTCTTGTTGAAAATAAATGATGCCATGCTTCAGTGTAAGAATTTGGGTTCCATTATCCAAATAACCTACCTATGATAGTCAAAATCTTATACTCACACAGTATACATGTGCATCTTGCTATGGCACCTAACCTTTTATAATAGATTTACGGGGAAAAAGTTTCCATATTCATCTTTTTGTCAAAGATGGTCATATATATATTTTATTTGTAAATATAAATATTCATTAGTTATTTTATTTCTATAAGCTTTATGAATTGAAATCCATTTATTGGGCCAAAGACTTTGTGATTACATTTTTGTGATTTTAATTTAATGCGTTTTGTTCTTAGATTTTACCAGAATTTTTATTTTTAATGTTTGCAAATAATTCAGTTGTTCACTCTTATTTTCTGTAATATTGATGTATAACTGGTTGGTTAAGGAGTATGTCATACAGGTTATGGGAATCTGCCTGGTTGGTAGTTATGGTGGACGCACTACGCAAGATATTTCATTGAGTGCTTTTTATTGGAAACTAAAGGGATTTATGTCGGCCTAAATTTATGACATATTTGTATAATCAGAGCATTTGAATGTTTATCATTTTACACTTCTACAATCATGCTTTGTTAAAACTAATTGATTTACTGCAGCTATGTTTTCGTGATTGTACCTTTTTGGAAGACGTTATGATTTGAATATTAAGGTTACTACATTTTGAACAATTTTATTATCAACTATTGTAAAGAATCAGTTCAAATCCTTTCTCAACTTCTACTTGCCGTAATGGCTTTTGACTTCCTGACTTACACAGAAACTACATCTCTGTACAATTTCTTAGCTTGTTCATTATTCAGAAAAGTGTCTGGTTTGTCTTGTCATGGACTTTGTGCTTTTGTTGTGGGCGCTTTGGCGTGAAAAAATATTGAGGGGTGGCAAGAACTTTAAATACAGGTAATAGGTCTTTGTAACTACATTTAAATGATATAGTCCTAGTATAATTGGGTCCCACAGTTGGGTGTTAAGGTTTTATTAAAAAAAAAACGCATTTAAGTTGTTGTTTTTCCATGTCATAAATACAACAGTTTTTGTCTGATTTTCATGGAACTTGGTCAGAATATTTGTCAGCATTATATTCAAGACTAGTGTGAATATGAAAACAACATTTTTTGTTTCTTATTCTTATCCAATTTCAACAGTGTTTATCCCATATTCAAGAAAATCTGTCTGAATATTTCTCATCATGATATGTAGGACCAGTTTGGATATCGGTCATTTCCAGTCAAAAAGAGGTCGAACCAGTGTGAACAGAGGTCAGCACTATTCCCTTTTTCCTCTATAAATATACATCCTGCTGCAGAATCACATTTGTGAAAATGAAAAGTCCAGCTTTAATCGAGTTTCCACATTAACACCTTGTTCAATTGTTTGACAGCAGAAAAAAAGAATAGGAAAGTATCAGTCCTTGCTCTGCGGCACTCTTGTTTAAAGCTTACCCATAAGAACTATGTTATAGTTTTCTGATACATATAATAGTTCATAGTACGTGTATGTAGGAATACCATGCAAACATTGTGTATAGTCAGAATCCCAGACCTGAGTGTGTTGTGTCCTTGTGGCTGAATTCTTGCCAAGATACACTCAGGAAAACCTGCTGCACCTTTTTTTGCCATAGATTTTAGTAGTTTTACTTGTTGATTTTAAAAGGGCTTGGGTAATTACTGGTAATACTAATGTGCCCTCAATGCTAGTCGCTTTTGAAATTGGTTTATGTTTGTGTTTTTATTTTCTGTTTAAAAATTTATATGCTTGTATTCACTTGTAGTGAAGAATATGTTATTTTTTCATTTATTGTGTGCTGTATATGCAGTGAATGAAATAAGTGTTTTCCAATGGATATTTTGTTAACCTTTATACCTCTGCTCAGATTTTTATGCTCCCCAAAGGGAAAGCATATAGGTGCTGCTTTGTCCGTCAGTCCGTCCGTCACACCCTTAACTGGAGAATAACTTCAAAACTACTGATGCCGTGATGGGATTGGAATCACACTTGGTATACAGATAGATGTCAATGAGATGGAGTGCAATGCACAAGAACCATTATCCTATTATGCATACTTATTAAGTTACTCCCCCATACACATTTTTTTGCATAATTGGTGCTTGTCTAGGCCATATCTTAGAAAACTAAAGAGATCTTCCATTCCCTTTTTTCTTCATCAGTGCTTGTCCAGGCAGTAACATGGAAAGTACTAAAGGGAAGGGATTAAAATGAAACTTCAAACATAGACAGATGGCTCTAAGAGGCATTTCAGTGCACAAGAACCATTCAGCCCTGCATATAAAGTTATCTCCCCTTTACCTGATTTTCACTGAAATTGGAGTTTGTCTGGCCCATATCTCAGAAAGTACTAAAGGGATTGAAATGAAACTTGAAATATAGATCGACGGCAATGAAAGCAAGTGCAGTGCATAAGGGCCATAAACCAGCCTTGCATACATTTTTAGTTGTCTTCCTTTCAATTCCTGCCCTTTAACTGATCTGTTGGTTATGAGTGCTTATCTGAAAGTACTAAAGAGATTTAACTTTGAATGTAAATAGATGGAAGTAAGAAATGCAGTACCGAAGAATCCTATCCTTCATATATGGGTGCTTGTCCAAGCCATATCTTGGAATTGTACTTGAGGGATTAGAGATGAAACTTGGTATAGAAATAGATGGCAATGACAGGAAATGTTGTACCAAACAATAATAAATTGACCCTGCATGTTTATTTAGTTATCTCCCCTTAAGCTGATATTTTTCCACAAGGGTGCTTGTTCGGGCTGTATCTTGGAATTTTCTAAAGGGACTCAAAATGGTATTGGTGTATATATGAATGGAAATAACATTATAAAATATTTGAAGAAACATGTACAGGCTATCATGCATTCCTCTTCTAATGATAGTTGTGAATTTCAAATGCTGCTTTATTTCATTGCTTAAAATTTAATTCTCAAACCTGTTGAAATCTTTATATAATTGTTATGAATTTTGCAACTTGTGTATAATAATGCTGTAAACATTTTCTTCTACCGGCACATTGTATTTCAATTTCTGCCTATTCATAGATAATGGTGGTATGGGGAGTATCCATCACTTTCAGTGATATTCTTGTTCTAATTCCTTTCTATCACAAAAAAGGATATTTCTAGTCAAGCAGTTTACAGTCATATTAAGCATGCAGCACTAAACAATAGATGAAACTGTTAAGAAAGATATTAGAAATTAGGAGAAAAACATATTGTGCTTTTGCAAATGAAGTTGATGTTACCGGTAATGATGTCTGTATAGATGTTGTGTTTCTTTACAGTATTTTATCAAACTGCTGTCCATTCTGAATTGTGTTACTCTTAATGTTGAACTTAAGTCTTGTACAAGGGGATGGAGCTTGTGCTTGTGAATGTCTTTGATAAGATAAGATATTGTCTTCCCAATGTTTTCATTTTCAGATATTCTGAATTTCTATATTGTAAGAAAACATCAATTGAATGTGGTTGGTGAAATGATGTTCAGTGCATGTGATATTGAAGAAACAAATGAAGTGATTTATATTCAAACAGGAGAATTTGTATTCAATAACATACTTGGCTCAGCTCTAACTATACTTGGACTCAGCTCCGACTGTACTCTGCCTCAGCTCCGTCTGTACTCTGACTCAGCTGTGACTGTACTCTGACTCAGCTGTGACTGTAATCTGACTCAGCTCTGACTGTACTCTGACTCAGCTCCGACTGTACTCTGACTCGGTTTTAACTGTACTCTGACTCAGTTCTAACTGTACTCTGACTCAGCTGTGACTGTAACCTGACTCAGCTCTGACTCAGCTCCGACTGTACTTTGACTCAGCTTCAACTGTATTCTGACTCAGCTTCAACTGTACTCTGACTCAGCTCTGACTGTACTCTGACTCAGCTACAACTATATTTTGACTCAGCTCCGACTGTACTTTGACTCAGCTATAATTATACTCTATGACTCAGTACCGACTATACTCTGACTCAGTAATTTTATATCACCATGAGGTATATGCTTTTTATACATCAATGAGACCAAATACTTAGACAATTGACCATTCAATAAAAAACTCAGTACACTTGGGCCCCAATAGTTAGTTTTTCATACCCTATTGTCTCAATATATGGTTCTCAGACTTGATTCTTGGTTTAACAGACATATTTGTTAAAAAAAAATTAAAAATTAAAAACTGCAACAACGTAGAAGTTCGTATTTTTGTACAGTGCATGTTTACGTTGTTTTTCCATTGTAGCAATGTATGGTTGTATGAATTTGTATTTAAAATTAATTGCTCAAATCCTGTGTTGGAGGTTTGTCATATGAAAGAATGGGCCTGGTATAAACAACTGTTTCGTATTGTCTGTATTGCCATACTGTTTTTGCTACTTTTTAGGGCATTAAGTTAGTTTTTATGATCTTTCAATCTTTTCCCTATTTTTAAAAGATTTTTTGTATTTTTTTTCCACTTATACACCGAGTAATGCTACCTTTGCGTTTTCTAAGGATTGGATGAAGTAAACCCATATTACATATTATTACATGTAACTAGTTATTTTTCTCGAATGTTTGAAATTTAATGTTTTGTTGAAACAGAAGAAACATTATATTTTTATAATGTAGACTAAACCATATGTGTTTATTTTAACTTCTACTGCTTTTAATAAACAGGTAAATACATTTTCATTCTTGAATCTTGAAAAAACTATACATAGCTTGATTAACAGATAAGACTCGGTATATGTAGCCTTGTTAACAGATAAGACTCATTAAATGTAGCCTTGTTAACAGATAAGACTCATTAAATGTAGCCTTGTTAACAGATAAGACTCATTAAATGTAGCCTTATTAACAGATAAGACTCATTAAATGTAGCCTTATTAACAGATAAGACTCATTAAATGTAGCCTTATTAACAGATAAGACTCATTAAATGTAGCCTTATTAACAGATAAGACTCAGTATATGTAGCCTTATTAACAGATAAGACTCATTAAATGTAGCCTTGTTAACAAATAAGACTCATTAAATGTAGCCTAATTAACAGATAAGACTCATTAAATCTAGCCTTACTAACAGATAAGACTCATTAAATATAGCCTAGTTTATAGATAAGACTATTAAATGTAGCCTTGTTGATAGATAAGACTATAAAATGTAGCCTTGTTTATAGATAAGACTATAAAATGTAGCCTAATTTATAGAAAAGACTCATGAAATGTAGTCTTATTAACAGAAAAGCATTAAAAATGAAAAAAGAACACTGGATTCTCATGCAAAACATGTATCAAGCCATTAAAACATGGGTGAATGCCAGAATATATCAAGTGACATAAAATATAGAAGGTTTTCGTGCCGGCTGGCATTAACCACAAAATAATAAGATGGATTTAAGAGGACTAGCAATTTACTTATTTGAGGTGTGAGTGATCGTCAACTAGTCAGTGTAATGCGATATATTAGCTAAAATAAATAATTCCTTAAGGCATACATGTGTAGATCCGTTGATTTAAATTCCTAGAATACCATTGTACATCATTCTAGGACTACAGGAGGAAATCTGTTTTATTATTGTAACTCTGTTTCAACTTTTGTGTGTTCAGTTTAAGAGAAAAACTTGTTTGTATTTATTATAATATATGAAATGTGCTGTGGGGAAAGGTTCACTGAAATTCATGTTATGATTTACACAATAAACTAGGTACAGCCCAGGGTTGTAACACAATGATGAGTTGTTTTATATCATGTTCTTTCACAAATTGTTCTGATTTCCATAATTGCTACATAGTCTGAACTTGTCGTCCAAAATATTATTCTTTAGGTTGCACAGTCGGCTTTGGCAAGTTTTTAACCAGGTTTTCACATAGTGAAACCTGGTTATTAGAATGGCGAACGTCGTTGTTCGGGCGGGCAGGCTAGCGGGTGTCGTCAAACTCACCTATGAAACTGAATAACTTTAGTAAGGGTTAACATATCTTGACCAAACTTGGTCTATAGAAAGAAATTATGGGTACCTTTCATGGGATTGCGTTTGGGGTCCCTAGGGTCAAGGTCAAGGTCACTGTTACTAAAAATAGAAAAATGGTTGAAACTGAATAACTTAAGTTAGGGTTGACATATCCTGACACAACTTGGTATAAAGGAAGAGTTTATGGATACCTTTCAATGGATTGCATTTGGGGTCCCTAGGTTCAAGGTCACTGTTACTAAAAATAGATAAACAGACACAGGCTGAAGTTCTTCTGTCAATCATTAAAAACCTGGTTTCGTTGCATTGCGGCATTTCATGTTGTATTTATATTCAGGAATACAAAAGTAAATAACGACAAATGTTAAATTATGTCTCTATAAAGCATCTAGAGTATCCAACAACCTACTATCAAAAAAGGCGGACAAATCTGATAACTTATTAGACCTCTTCCACCAACCAACATCAGTTTTCACATCAAAACAATGAACACATAAATATTGACAAATTTCGTTTTTAAATTGTGTCTAACTTGTACCATCCGTTCTGAAACGGTATGCAGGTTCACTAGAGATTGACATAGGACCATCCATTCTAAAACAAGTTCGCTGAGAAACTAGGACACAGTTTTACCTAGTACCATCCATTCTAAAACAAGTATGCCAACAGTTTGATCTAATTCCATCCGTTCTGAAACATATATGTGGAGTCACTAGAGAACAGTTTAATCTAGTGCCATCAGTTCTACAACACGTACACACAGTATAAAGAGAACAATGTGACCTAGTACTAAAACACGTACACACAGTACAAAGAGAACAGTGTGACCTAGTACGAGCAGTTCTATAACACGTACACACAGTAAAAAGAGAACAGTGTGACCTAGTACGAGCAGTTCTAAAACATGTACACACAGTTCTAAAACATGTACACACAGTACAAAGAGAACAGTGTGACCTAGTACCATCCATTCTATAACACGCACACACAGTGCAAAGAGAACAGTGTGACCCAGTACTACAACACGTACACACAGTACAAAGAGAACAGTGTGACCTAGTACCATCAGTTCTATAACACGTACACAAAGTACAAAGAGAACAGTGTGACCTAGTACTACAACACGTACACACAGTACAAAGAGAACAGTGTGACATAGTACCATCAGTTCTATAGCACGCACACACAGTGCAAAGAGAACAGTGTGACCCAGTACTACAACACGTACACACAGTACAAAGAGAACAGTGTGACATAGTACCATCAGTTCTATAACACGTACACACAGTACAAAGAGAACAGTGTGACCTAGTACTACAACACGTACACACAGTACAAAGAGAACAGTGTGACATAGTACCATCCATTCTATAACACGCACACACAGTGCAAAGAGAACAGTGTGACACAGTACTACAACACGTACACACAGTACAAAGAGAACAGTGTGACCTAGTACCATCAGTTCTACAACACGTACACACAGTACAAAGAGAACAGTGTGACATAGTACCATCCATTCTATAACACGCACACACAGTGCAAAGAGAACAGTGTGACCCAGTACTACAACACATACACACAGTACAAAGAGAACAGTGTGACCTAGTACCATCAGTTCTATAACACGTACACACAGTATAAAGAGAACAGTGTGACCCAGTACTACAACACGTACACACAGTACAAAGAGAACAGTGTGACATAGTACCATCCATTCTATAACACGCACACACAGTGCAAAGAGAACAGTGTGACCCAGTCTACAACACGTACACACAGTACAAAGAGAACAGTGTGACCCAGTACCATCAGTTCTACAACACGTACACACAGTACAAAGAGAACAGTGTGACATAGTACCATCCATTCTATAACACGCACACACAGTGCAAAGAGAACAGTGTGACCCAGTACTACAACACGTACACACAGTACAAAGAGAACAGTGTGACCTAGTACCATCAGTTCTACAACACGTACACACAGTACAAAGAGAACAGTGTGACATAGTACCATCAGTTCTACAACACGTACACACAGTATAAAGAGAACAGTGTGACATAGTACCATCAGTTCTACAACACGTACACACAGTATAAAGAGAACAGTGTGACAGTACCATCAGTTCTATAACACGTACACACAGTATAAGAGAACAGTGTGACCTAGTACCATCAGTTCTATAACACGTACACACAGTACAAAGAGAACAGTGTGACATAGTACCATCAGTTCTATAACACGAACACACAGTACAAAGAGAACAGTGTGACATAGTACCATCAGTTCTATAACACGTACACACAGTACAAAGAGAACAGTGTGACATAGTACCATCAGTTCTACAACACGTACACACAGTATAAAGAGAACAGTGTGACCTAGTATGAGCAGTTCTAAAACACGTACACACAGAACAAAGAGAACAGTGTGACCTAGTACTACAACACGTACACACAGTATAAAGAGAACAGTGTGACCTAGAACTACAACACGTACACACAGTATAAAGAGAACAGTGTGACATAGTACCATCAGTTCTATAACACGTACACACAGTACAAAGAAAACAGTGTGACCTAGAACTACAACACGTACACACAGTACAAAGAGAACAGTGTGACCTAGTATCATCAGTTCTATAACACGTACAAACAGTTAAAAGAAAACAGTGTGACCTAGTACCATCAGTTCTATAACACGTACACACAGTACAAAGAGAACAGTGTGACCTAGTACCATCAGTTCTATAACACGTACACACAGTACAAAGAGAACAGTGTGACCTAGTACCATCATTTCTATAACACGTACACACAGTTCAAAGAGAACAGTGTGACCTAGTACCATCCATTCTATAACATGTACACACAGTTCAAAGAGAACAGTGTGACCTAGTACCATCCATTCTATAACATGTACACACAGTACAAAGAGAACAGTGTGACCTAGTACCATCTATTCTATAACATGTACAAACAGTTCAAAGAGAACACTGTCACCTAGTACCATCAGTTCTATAACACGTAAAAACAGTTCAAAGAGAACAGTGTGACCTAGTACCATCAGTTCTATAACATGTACACACAGTTAAAAGAGAACAGTGTGACCTAGTACCATCAGCTCTAAAACATGTACACACAGTTCTAAAACATGTACACACAGTACAAAGAGAACAGTGTGACCTTGAACCGTCCATTCTATAACTTACCGACACAGTTCCTTATAAGGCTTAAGAATATTTTGACCAAGAACTATTCGTTCCGTAACATGTGCAAAGAGTACCTTGAGAACAGTTTGACATAGTACCATCCGTTCTAAAGAAGAGCACACTTGTAGCACAGATACACACAGTCACTTTAGAGCATTTTGAACTAGTAGTTTTATCCTTTCTAAAACAATACACAAAGTCACTAGTATTACACTTTTCAAAGGTTGTGTGCTGAATAAGGACATGGGCAGCAATCCAGGTCATGTTCAACAATTTAACCCTTTACCTCATGTAACCAAGCCATATTAGGCCAGCCAGTGCATGGCTTATCAGTACATTGATAACCAGATTTCATATACAACTTGGTGTGATAGGAGTTGCTTTGTTATGTTTTGGGATCAGTTGGTCATGTTCGCAGGCGATGGGTCTCACTTGTTGACCAGCATATCGTAAATCACGTTCACATCCATTTTTGTCCAGTCTGTTGCAAAAATTAATTTCCTATTGACATGTTGTTGATGCACATTGGTCTAGTATTGAAAGATCAAACCACCATCACAATCAGGGGAAAACTTAGTACTTTCGTTTAGTATCGGACTTGAAAGATACTATTCAGACATGACAAGAAGGGCAGTATGGCCAAGTATCATTACATGAAGGGAATTATGACCAGGAACCATTGACAAGAATGTCATTATGGTCCATTACCATTGACAAGAAGGGCATGATGGCCAGGCACCATTGACAAGAAGGGCATTATGACCAGGCACCATTGACAAGAATGTCATTATGGCCAGGCACCATTGACAAGAATGTCATTATGACCAGGCACCATTGACAAGAAGGGCATTTTGGCCAGGTGTCATTGACAGGAAGGGCATTTGTCCAGGTAACATTGACTATGTTTTTTACTGGGGGGGGGGGGGGGGGGGGGCATCACAGGCAAGGCTTACATGATGGAAACTTAATTACAATCACTAATGGAATGTACCGGGTTATGGTGTAAGCACGGTCTTGAGGACATGTGTTTAAGTTTTTTGTATTTTTTGTATTGTGGCATCATGTTTCTTACAAAACAACATACAACCTTAAAGTCAAAACAGAATAATTGCAGATACAGAAGTTAATTAAAATATACAAAATGATACAAAAACAACGTATGCTAAAACAAATGTACAAAACAATTACTGAAGTACACAAAAAAATACTAACAGTGGAGATTATTTCCAGATAGAATGCATGTAAGGCCTTAAATTAAAATATGGCATTAAGGCCCCTAATTGCTCACCGGGCAACCACTGTTTATGACAGTTTGCTTTATGACTACAACCTATGAGAATTTTTTACAAAAATACAATTCAAATCAGAGACCATTCAATCTTCTAAAGGGTCAACATTTTTTTGTTAAATTGTTGCAGTAGTTCTGGTTAAAATCAAATGGATACAAAACAAACCATTATTACTTTTATTAAAAATTGTCATCAAAATGCAATTTATTATGTTATTATGTGCCTCTTGAGTCAGGTGATTTATTTTTCATCTGGAAAGTCATTTGCATTTGACTCCAATGCATTATGCAGATTTTCATTATTCTGGGCTAGCGCCTCATAAAATCTGTAGAAATCCACCTGGATGGAATACAGCCTCTGGAATCAAATGCAGTCCAAACTACTCTATTGTACTGGTAAGTTAAAGAATATGAGGGTATGTTATTTCATTAAGTTTTCCAAAACACCGAACAGGTTAAACCTGATCAAAATTTGTTAGAATCTGACCTTTTCCTTTGTTTTCATATTGTATTGCAAATGTAATCCAATACGGATGCTACACATACACAATGGTAGATAGCAGACAGACATCCAACTACCACTTACTACTACAGAAGCCATATCAGCAGATAAAACAGACATCCAACTACCCATCATCACCACAGAAGCAATATCAGCAGATAAAACAGACATCCAACTACCAATTATCACCATAGAAGCCATATCAGCAGATAAAACAGACATCCATCTACCCATCATCACCACAGAAGCAATATCAGCAGATAAAACAGACATCCAACTACCAATTATCACCATAGAAGCCATATCAGCAGATAAAACAGACATCCAACTGCCCATCATCACCACAGAAGCAATATCAGCAGATAAAACAGACATCCAACTACCCATCATCACCACAGAAGCAATATCAGCAGATAAAACAGACATCCAACTGCCCATCATCACCACAGAAGCAATATCAGCAGATAAAACAGACATCCAACTGCCCATCATCACCACAGAAGCCATATCAGCAGATAAAACAGACATCCAACTGCCCATCATCACCACAGAAGCAATATCAGCAGATAAAACAGACATCCAACTACCCATCATCACCACAGAAGCAATATCAGCAGATAAAACAGACATCCAACTGCCCATCATCACCACAGAAGCCATATCAGCAGATAAAACAGGCATCCAACTGCCTATTATCACCACAGAAGCCATATTAGCAGATAAAACAGACACCAACTACCAACTATCACTACAGAAGCCATATCAGCAGATAAAACAGAAATCCAACTACCAATTATCACCATAGAAGCAATATCAGCAGATAAAACAGACATCCAACTACCCATCATCACCACAGAAGCCATATCAGCAGATAAAACAGACATCCAACTACCAACTATCACTACAGAAGCCATATCAGCAGATAAAACAGACATCCATCTACCCATCATCACCACAGAAGCAATATCAGCAGATAAAACAGACATCCATCCACCCATTATCACCACAGAAGCCATATTAGCAGATAAAACAGACATCCATCCACCCATTATCACCACAGAAGCAATATCAGCAGATAAAACAGACATCCTTCCACCCATTATCACCACAGAAGCCATATCAGCAGATAAAACAGACATCCATCCACCCATCATCACCACAGAAGCAATATCAGCAGATAAAACAGACATCCAACTACCCATCATCACCACAGAAGCCATATCAGCAGATAAAACAGACACCCAACTACCAACTATCACTACAGAAGCAGATTAGCAGATAAAACAAGCATCCAACTACACACTATCACCACAGAAGCCATATCAGCAGATAAAACAGACATCCAACTACCAAACTTCACTACAGAAGCAAAATTAGCAGATAAAACAAGCTTTCAACTACCAACTATCACCACAGAAGCAATTTCAGCAGATAAAACAGACATCCAACTACCAGCTATCACTACAGAAGCAAAATTAGCAGATAAAACAAGCTTCCAACTACCAACTATCACCACAGAAGCAATTTCAGCAGATAAAACAGACATCCAACTACCAATTATCACCACAGAAGCCATATCAGCAGATAAAACAGACATCCAACTACCCATTATCACCACAGAAGCCATATCAGCAGATATAACAGACCTCCAACTACCAATTATCACTACAGAAGCCATATCAGCAGATAAAACAGACATCCAACTGCCCATCATCACCACAGAAGCAATATCAGCAGATAAAACAGACATCCAACTGCCCATCATCACCACAGAAGCCATATCAGCAGATAAAACAGACATCCAACTACCAATTATCACTACAGAAGCAGATTAGCAGATATAACAGACCTCCAACTACCAATTATCACTACAGAAGCCATATCAGCAGATAAAACAGACATCCAACTGCCTATTATCACCACAGAAGCCATATCAGCAGATTAAGAGACCTCCAACTACCAATTATCACTACAGAAGCAGATTAGCAGATATAACAGACCTCCAACTACCAATTATCACTACAGAAGCCATATCAGCAGATAAAACAGACATCCAACTCCCCATTATCACTACAGAAGCCATATCAGCAGATATAACAGACCTCCAACTACCAATTATCACTACAGAAGCCATATCAGCAGATTAACAGACCTCCAACTGCCCATCATCACCACAGAAGCCATATCAGCAGATAAAACAGACATCCAACTGCCCATCATCACCACAGAAGCCATATCAGCAGATAAAACAGACATCCAACTGCCCATCATCACCACAGAAGCCATATCAGCAGATAAAACAGACATCCAACTGCCCATTATCACCACAGAAGCCATATCAACAGATATTACAGACCTCCAACTACCAATTATCACCACAGAAGCCATATCAGCAGATAAAACAGACATCCAACTGCCTATTATCACAACAGAAGCATTATCAGCAGATAAAACAGACCTCCAACTACCAATTATCACCACAGAAGCCATATCAACAGATATAACAGACCTCCAACTACCAATTATCACCACAGAAGCCATATCAGCAGATAAAACAGACATCCAACTACCATTATCACCACAGAGCCATATCAACAGATATAACAGACCTCCAACTACCAACTATCACTACAGAAGCCATATCAACAGATAAAACAGACATCCAACTACCAATTATCACCACAGAAGCCATATCAACAGATATAACAGACATCCAACTACCAATTATCACTACAGAAGCCATATCAGCAGATAAAACAGACATCCAACTACCAATTATCACTACAGAAGCCATATCAGCAGATATAACAGACATCCAACTACCAATTATCACTACAGAAGCCATATCAACAGATATAACAGACCTCCAACTACCAATTATCACTACAGAAGCCATATCAGCAGATATAACAGACATCCAACTACCAATTATCACCACAGAAGCCATATCAACAGATATAACAGTCATCCAACTACCAATTATCACCACAGAAGCCATATCAACAGATATAACAGACCTCCAACTACCAATTATCACCACAGAAGCCATATCAGCAGATAAAACAGACATCCAACTACCAATTATCACCACAGAAGCCATATCAGCAGATATAACAGACCTCCAACTACCAATTATCACTACAGAAGCCATATCAGCAGATAAAACAGACATCCAACTACCAATTATCACCACAGAAGCCATATCAACAGATATAACAGACCTCCAACTACCAATTATCACCACAGAAGCGATATCAGCAGATAAAACAGACATCCAACTACCAATCATCACTACAGAAGCCATATCAGCAGATAAAACAGACATTCATCTACCAATTATCACCACAGAAGCCATATCAACAGATATAACAGACCTCCAACTACCAATTATCACCACAGAAGCCATATCAGCAGATAAAACAGACATCCAACTACCAATTATCACCACAGAAGCCATATCAACAGATATAACAGACCTCCAACTACCAATTATCACTACAGAAGCCATATCAGCAGATATAACAGACATCCAACTACCAATTATCACTACAGAAGCCATATCAGCAGATAAAACAGACATCCAACTACCAATTATCACTACAGAAGCCATATCAGCAGAAAAAACAGACATCCAACTGCCAATTATCACCACAGAAGCCATATCAGCAGATATAACAGACCTCCAACTACCAATTATCACTACAGAAGCCATATCAGCAGATAAAACAGACATCCAACTGCCAATTATCACTACAGAAGCCATATCAGCAGATTAACAGACCTCCAACTACCAATTATCACTACAGAAGCCATATCAGCAGATATAACAGACATCCAACTACCAATTATCACTACAGAAGCCATATCAGCAGATAAAACAGACATCCAACTACCAATTATCACTACAGAAGCCATATCAGCAGATAAAACAGACATCCAACTACCAATTATCACTACAGAAGCCATATCAGCAGATAAACAGACATCCAACTGCCAATTATCACTACAAGCCATATCAGCAGATATAACAGACATCCAACTGCCAATTATCACTACAGAAGCCATATCAGCAGATAAAACAGACATCCAACTACCAATTATCACTACAGAAGCCATATCAGCAGATAAAACAGACATCCAACTGCCAATTATCACTACAGAAGCCATATCAGCAGATATAACAGACCTCCAACTACCAATTATCACTACAGAAGCCATATCAGCAAATTAACAGATCCAACTGCCTATTATCACCACAGAAGCCATATCAGCAGATAAAACAGACATCCAACTGCCCATCATCACCACAGAAGCAATATCAGCAGATAAAACAGACATCCAACTGCCCATTATCACCACAGAAGCCATATCAGCAGAAAAAACAGACATCCAACTGCCCATTATCACCACAGAAGCCATATCAACAGATATAACAGACCTCCAACTACCAATTATCACTACAGAAGCCATATCAGCAGATAAAACAGACCTCCGACTACCAATTATCACTACAGAAGCCATATCAGCAGATAAAACAGACATCCAACTACCAATTATCACCACAGAAGCGATATCAGCAGATATAACAGACCTCCAACTACCAATTATCACTACAGAAGCCATATCAGCAGATAAAACAGACATCCAACTACCAATTATCACCACAGAAGCGATATCAGCAGATATAACAGACTCCCAACTACCAATTATCACTACAGAAGCCATATCAGCAGATAAAACAGACATCCAACTACCAATTATCACCACAGAAGCGATATCAGCAGATATAACAGAACTCCAACTACCAATTATCACTACAGAAGCCATATCAGCAGATAAAACAGACATCCAACTACCAACTATCACTACAGAAGCCATATCAGCAGATATAACAGACCTCCAACTACCAATTATCACCACAGAAGCCATATCAACAGATATAACAGACCTCCGACTACCAACTATCACTACAGAAGCCATATCAGCAGATAAAACAGACATCCAACTACCAATTATCACTACAGAAGCCATATCAGCAGATATAACAGACCTCCAACTACCAATTATCACTACAGAAGCCATATCAGCAGATATAACAGACCTCCAACTACCAATTATCACTACAGAAGCCATATCAGCAGATATTACAGACCTCCAACTACCAATTATCACTACAGAAGCCATATCAGCAGATATAACAGACCTCCAACTACCAATTATCACCACAGAAGCGATATCAGCAGATATAACAGACCTCCAACTACCAATTATCACTACAGAAGCCATATCAGCAGAAAAAAACAGACATCCAACTGCCCATCATCACCACAGAAGCCATATCAGCAGATAAAACAGACATCCAACTGCCCATCATCACCACAGAAGCCATATCAGCAGATAAAACAGACATCCAACTGCCCATCATCACCACAGAAGCCATATCAACAGATATAACAGACCTCCAACTGCCCATTATCACCACAGAAGCCATATCAACAGATATAACAGACCTCCAACTACCAATTATCACTACAGAAGCCATATCAGCAGATAAAACAGACATCCAACTACCAATTATCACCACAGAAGCCATATCAGCAGATATAACAGACCTCCAACTACCAATTATCACTACAGAAGCCATATCAGCAGATAAAACAGACATCCAACTGCTCATTATCACAACAGAAGCGATATCAGCAGATATAACAGACCTCCAACTACCAATTATCACTACAGAAGCCATATCAACAGATATAACAGACCTCCGACTACCAATTATCACTACAGAAGCCATATCAGCAGATAAAACAGACCTCCAACTACCAATTATCACTACAGAAGCCATATCAGCAGATATAACAGACCTCCAACTACCAACTATCACTACAGAAGCCATATCAGCAGATAAAACAGACATCCAACTACCAATTATCACCACAGAAGCCATATCAGCAGATAAAACAGACATCCAACTACCAATTATCACTACAGAAGCCATATCAGCAGATAAAACAGACATCCAACTGCTCATTATCACAACAGAAGCGATATCAGCAGATATAACAGACCTCCAACTACCAATTATCACTACAGAAGCCATATCAGCAGATAAAACAGACCTCCAACTACCAATTATCACTACAGAAGCAATATTAGCAGATAAAACAGACATCCAACTGCCCATCATCACCACCAAAGCAATACAGACACCCAACTACCCACCATGTCCACAGAAGCCATATCAGCAGATAATATATTAGTACAGATGATATGGCAAAAATATAGCAAAAGGAATATAAATAAATATTACACAAACTTAACAAAATCACATCCAACTAGTATCATTATATGCATCTTATAGTGCAGAAAATAATTTTTCAAAAGTTCAACAATAATTTTGTAGCTATAAAAGTTGACAAAAAATCAGCTGAGAGAAATTATTAAATGCTCAATACGGATTGTTTATCAAAACAAACATGCTACTGTACAACATTAAAATTATTTTGATTGCTGGTTCGCATAACCAATATTGCAGACCCGAGGTAATACTGTTTAGACAACAATAACCACAGTCTTCAAGATACAAGAATCTTTATTTAAAGTTGGTTATATGTTAACAAGAAACATTAGCTCAATGAGCTTTTTTTCAACATGAATAACAAACATATGTAACATATCAAAAACATAACAATGAGCTTGTGACAGTGAAATAAAAGCATATAGGTTAAAATGAAAAACAAGAGGGCCATGATGGCCCTAAATCGCTCACCTGAGTACAAGAGTTTAACCTTTGTCGTCAATATAGCTTGATATTTGTTCTCAAAGAATATTGAACAAGAGCTATCACAGTATGTGACGAAAGCCCCCGAATGTGACATTGACCTATGAACAAGGTCAGTACATGAAAAGTTTAAGATCAAACACTGACCTTTGATGTATGCATGTGGATCTTGCATATGAACACACAATCTTTATATGCAATATACATATGCCAAGTTTTTGCCGTAAATCTGTCATATACATGACAAAATTACAGCCCGCTTATGACATATATGTGCATATATGCAGCATTTCATAATAATATAAAGCAAGGAATGCTTAAGAGGTAGGGGCATGGGTCTTGCATACGACATGTCGTCTTGGTATGTCAAACACATGTGGCAAGTTATTTTAAAATATGTCCATACAAGAGAAAGATACAGCCCAGACAGGAAAACCTATACTCAATGCCTTATATGCAGCATTCCATTGTGAATAAACAACTAAGTGTGACCTTGACCTTAAAGGTAGGGACACGGGTCATGCACGCGACACATTGTCTTGGTATGTCGAACACATGTGGCAAGTTATTTTAAAATCTGTCCATACAAGGGAAAGTTACAGTTGGACACGACAACCTATACTCTTTGTGCTTATATGCAGCATTCCATTGTGAATAAACATCTAAGTGTGACCTTGACCTGAGAGGTAGGGACATGGGTCATGCACGCGACATGTTGTCTTGGTATGTCGAACACATGTGGCAAGTTATTTGTCTATACAAGGGAAAGTTACAGCTCAAACAAAATTAGGTATTGAGCCGGACGCACGGACAGACAGTGTGATTTTGAAATGCCCACCTTCAGGGGCATAAAAACATACAGGTCAAACATGTTGCCTGGATAATCACTGATGGGACTTGTTACAGTTGCCTGCACACTGACAGGACTTGTCACAGTTTCCTGCACACTGACATGACTTGGTGATTTACTGCACACTGACAGGAGTTTGTTCAGTTGCTTGCACACTGACAGAACTATGTTAAATTGCTTGCACACTAAAGAACTTTTAGTATAGATACACAACCAAGTGCACCATCCAATAAAATCAATAAACTGCCTTTAATAGGCTCTTAACATCAACTATCAAACACTTTCAGCACCTTTCACTAATATTATCACATCTTCCATCTACGTCTACATCACCTTCCTTCATGAGTTAAGCAAGAAATTGGTCTTCATATACGTTAAGACTTATTTACTATCCACACAGAAGATAAGATTGTAGCTTAGAATAATCAATATGAAGTTTACAATAATATACATGAAGTTCAATGGAAAAGTCTGATTATTAAATTAATCATTAAGTAAAAATGAAATTTCTTCTAAGAATAATGTGTATAATAAATATTTAAATCTATGAACCTAAAAAAAGAACAATAATTACCTTAGAAGTGACTATGTTGAAGACTTAATAAAATTTAAAATATATTCCCTTGTTACTAAAAATAGAAAGTAGTGGAATCTCCAACAAAAAGGGAGACCATATAGCAAGACTTGCTGCCCTTGCTTCCAGAGTAAACTTTACATAACTATCAGATTTTAACATTTTGGCCATTTTGTTGTTGTTGTTGTTCAATCACGACCCCTTGTTGTATTTTTGTAGAGCGTCACCCAAGGAAGCTTTCTGTAAAGTTTAATTGAATTTGGACTGGAAGTTTTAGAGGAGATGGGTTTTTTTAAGCAAAATATGAATTTGGTCATTTTGTTGTTGTTGCTGTTGTTGTTGTTGATCAATCATGACCTTTATTATCCCCATATATACGGTATGCATGGTTCGGGGTACACCACAGGAACATACCCTTATTGTATTTTTGTAGAGGGTCACCCATGGAAGCTTCCTGTAAAGTTTCATTGAATTTGGAGCAGTAGTTTCAGAGGAGATGTTTTTTTAAAGCAAAACAGAAAGTCAGCCATTTTGTTGTTGCTGTTGTTGTTGTTGTTGTTGTTGTAGATCAATCGTGACCCCTTGTTGTATTTTTGAAGAGGGTCACCCAAGGAAGCTTCCTGTAAAGTTTCATTGAATTTTGAGCAGTAGTTTCAGAGGAGATGTTTTTTTAAAGCAAAACAGGAAGTCAGCCATTTTGTTGTTGTTGTTGTTGTTGTTGATCAATCGTGACCCCTTGTTGTATTGTTGTAGATGGTCACCCAAGGAAGCTTCCTTGGAAGTTTCATTGAATTTGGCCAAGAAGTTTCAGAGGAGAAGTTTTTTATTAAGCAATTGTTGACAGACGGACTGACTTACTGACTGACTGATGGACGGACGGACTGACAGCCGAACGCCGGACAAAGACCGATCACAATAGCTCACCTTGAGCACTTCGTGCTCTGGTGAGCTAAAAATATTGAAACAAGTATTTAAAAAAGTTGTTCCTTATTACATGCATACAAATACAAAAAGTAAGTTGGATTAGAGCATTGAAAACAGTGATTATATCAACTAGTTTTCCCGGCTGTACGGCCTAGCTCGATAGGATAAATCTTTAGAAAGTATTGCTTAGAGGAGGTGTTGTATTCATCATGTAAATTAAATACTACAAGATTTTGCTGATATTATCATAAAAGGTATCGTATAAAGGCATTGTCGATCGCATTAGGGGCAATCCCTACCTACAGGTAACCATCCAAATCTCTGCCCAACCACTGTCCTGACAAAATCAGCACCTACCACC
Source organism: Mya arenaria (assembly GCF_026914265.1). NCBI lineage: Eukaryota > Metazoa > Mollusca > Bivalvia > Myida > Myidae > Mya > Mya arenaria. The sequence goes on from NC_069132.1 coordinate 15,674,814, forward strand.
GTGTAATAATGTTCATTGAAAATGTAGTCGTAGCACCAACACAAAATTTTGAAAATACTTGCCGAAAGAAAACACTCAAGTAGTTGTAAGTGTTCGACAAATGTAATATAAATTTGAAACAATCCTAAATAGATATTATAAGCCCATGTTATTTAATTGGATTATTGGTTATTTTTATTCAAAATGTCCACTGAAATATTTTCGGCTATTTGAATGCCAGATCTTGTCTAGTGGGTGTAGGCCATCCCATTGAAAACAAAGCTCCTTTTGCAGTTAAGACAAAGGATAAAAGATATTCAGTGAAACATCTTATAATTCTCAATTTCTTCTAAAAATATATCTTTTTAAAGCAATAAGGTATTCTTTGCACATAACACATTTACAATGTGTCCGGAGCGGATCAGACTTCTAAATTCCAGGTAGTTTTGAGAGAACCTTATTTCCTTTGGGAGGCTGTTCCATACCTGACTGGCCTCAAAGCAGAAAGTTCTTCCCATATTCAGTGTTCTTACTGATGGAACATCTACACAGTTTTCATATCTGAGATAAAAATTACATGTCTTAAAAGCTACAAAGTTTTAAACATATTCTGGTGAGAGACCATAGTTACAGACATTTGTAAGTTTCAATAGCGATGTATCTTACGCTGCTCAGATGTAATGTTGGCAATTGAACTCTATGAAGAAGATTTTCATAAAATGAGATGTAATCATTAAAAACAGTTTTCAAAGCTCTGTATTGAATCTTTTCCAATTCTTCTGTGTTGGTCTTGCTACAAAAATGCCAAACGACAGGACTGTAGTTGAAATTAGATCTGATAAAAGATTTATAGATAAAAAGCTTAGTATTGGTTGACAAAAATTCGCTTAGTCTTTGAATGGTATTCAGTTGCTTAGCTGCTGTTTTGCACATTTTAGGAATCTGGGCATCAAAATTTAATAAAATAGTTTCACTTGCTCTTCACAAACAATAGTACGATTAAGTACCGGTATATTGAATTGTTTTATTTCTTTAACAGACTTTGGGCCTACTAAAATTTCTTGAAATTTGTCAGAGTTGTTAGCCTGCATTTGATTGGAAGTAGACCAGTTTATCAAAATGTTACTTTCTTCTCTCAAGAGTGGTCTTTACAACATCAGGATTTTATCACATACAGAAAGAGTATTGTCATTTGCATAGTTATACAAAGTTGCATTATTGATCAAGTAGAAGACGTCATTGAGGAGGATGTTGAATACTAATTGCCCTAATATTGATCCTTGATCTTCTCAAAATATGATAATGAAGACTGTAGTTCTGATTTCCTTAAGATGTAAAATAAATACAGTGGATATGTATGCAAATAATATAACATCAACAACGAGTATGGTAATGCGAAGTGTTTTGGTTATAGCTGAACACCAACAAAAGCCTTGTGGCCTCATTATTATAGCTGAACATCAGCTAGTACTTTGTGACTTTATTGTTCTAGCTGAACACCAGCTAGTACTTTGTGACTTTATTGTTCCAGCTGAACACCAGCTAGTAATTTTATGCCTTTATCAAGCCCTTCCACATTTCCTTGCTTCTCCTTGTCCGCGCTGGCTCTACTTTTCGACCCTGCACTTGAGCCCCTCTTGTTCCGGAGGAAGCGGAGCACAGTGAGGCCAACCTGGACTGTCCACCCTACGAATGCCAGCCAAGCTCCAGCCTGCAATCACAGTATTATTATCTGCTTTACCATAGTTTCACATAGAGTTTATAGGAACCCTTAGGAGTGAGTGATGAAATTGTGTTAGATTTCAAATAATTTTTATTTCAAAACTGTTACTATTCTTTATTTTAAGATGTGTAACTGACTAACTGTGTTCTGAATATGTGATAACATGCAATAACACTCATATATGACAATCTAGCCACAGCTAATGAACAATATAAAGTACAAGTCAAACCTCTGCTGCTTTCAGGTGTCTGTGGAATTTACCAGTATTTTCACCAACACCGTTTATAGTCCAATCAGAGTCTTGGAATGTCACACAACTGGAAAAACAGTACTTTTTATTATGCTGTCCTCCTTTTGAAAGATATAAAAACTGAACAAAGTGCACATAGGAAAGTGACAAATAAAAAGAAAGAACAGGCTTGTCAAATGTAAATGAAAAGTGCACACATCAATTTGATTTTGGACTTTAAAAACTCCAATCCAAAGTTTAAACATTACAACTTAAACTGAAATAGTACCAGGATTTCATAGATTTATATATATATATATATATTATATAATATATTATATATATATATATATATATATATATATAATATATAATATATATGTTATTTCTCATAAAAAGCATTATAAATTATTTGTTCCTTTTCTGTAATACCTACTCAAGTACAACTCCTTTATTGTATTTTTCTTTACTGTATGTCTCCACTGCATCCACAAGCCCGCCACATAGCTGTCCAAAGCCCACAGAGATGATACATGCGGCCACCAAAGTGAGGAACCATATTGCGCAGCCCAACACAAGGAACGGCAACACAAACATCTTTGACCTGGGGAATGAAGAGTTATGGATTTTACATCTCTTGAGTCAAGTGAAAACCAGCATAACAAATGGAAACTTAAAATAGTAAAACAAAAGAATATGTACATGTACCTTGTTTTATCTCAGAATTCTTTCATCTTTTTAGAAAAGAAATGTTTTCAATAACATTTTCTGGCATTAACACCATTACTGTATTCATAGTGAGGGAATATAACCAATATCATGCCTGTCGCATAACACTTACCCTTAGATAACTAAATATGTATTTGACATCAAACTATGTTCCGAACAGAGCACTGGATGTAAAGCTAATGTTTTAAACCTTACAATTATCAATGTGCTATGTACAACTGGTGACAGTTAAGAGGCATACAGTACACTCAATCTTTTATAGCCAAATTGGTGGGACTTGGTCCATGAAATATAACACAATTTTTGTGCAAACATGTTTAATGGTTAGTAAGTTAATGTCCAATTCCCAATGATGCCAGTCTGCAATACTATAGCATTGAGCAAAATCTTTGTCTTTGAAAAACTGACATTGAAGCTAAAAATATATTGATTGCTAATGCAGAATTTTGTACATGAATTGTTTCTGAATCCTACAAAGCTGTTCTATCCTACCCTGTGTCTGGGTCCTTTCTCCCCTTAAACATGCAGTAGCCATAGTACACCAACATCCCGCAACAGTACAGGATCAGCCCAAACACGCTGAAGTAAATAGGGAAGTCACAGTTTGAACCAGTACGGAACTTGGTTTTGAAATGGTCGGTGCTTTGCATCTTTGTTTCTGCATATAAAGGGCATTCTCCTCCAAAACTGGACTGCAATAAAAAGGGCAAAGTTTAAACACAGAAATCAATAAGTTTCACCATAAACTATATATTTGTTTAGATATTTAATATAATTATGTTTAGGATCTCACATGTATATGAAATGCAATATTTCTAACTTGTGGACTTTTGTTTTTCTCCCAGGTACATGTGCTGTAAGAATATATCAATTTGACGTATTTTTTGTTCATAACTGTACATCAAATTACAAAAAAGCAATTCTGCTTCAAGTTATTGTTCTGATGCAAATTAACCAATAAATCAAGTAAAACAGAATATGACCTAGCCTTTTAATGAACCTGGCAGACTCTTGGACTTTAAAGCCAAAGACATGAGGCAAACTAAAAAGAAACTAGAGCTGTCACAGGAGTGACGAATACCCCCAAATGCCGCCTGGACACAGGAATGGCAAACCATTCCTTTGAAAAGAGGCCATAATTCCAAGGTTACTGCACACTGCATCTTCTTTTATCATGCATGTATTGTTTTATTTAAATCTGTTGAGTAATTTAGAAGTTACACTGCTGACAAGAAAAACTAGCCTTTCATGAGTTATCGTCCGGAAACCGTTTTTCTATTTTTAGTAACAGTGACCTTGACCTTGGCCCCACCAGCCCCAATATCGAACTTGACCTGTATCTTCTGATGTTACACCTGTGTACCAAAAATTGTTCAAATCTGTCTAGCCTTTCATGAGTTATCGTCCGGAAACCGTTTTTCTATTTTTAGTAACAGTGACCTTGACCTTGGCCCCACCAGCCCCAATATCGAACTTGACCTGTATCATCTAATGTTACACCTGTGTACCAAAATTGTTTCAAATCTGTCAAGCCTTTCACGATGTATCGTCCGGAAACCGTTTTTCTATTTTTAGTAACAGTGATCTTGAATTTGGCCCAACCAGCCCCAATATCGAACTTGACCTGTATCTTTTGATGTTACACCTGTGTACCAAAAATTGTTCAAATCTGTCAAGCCTTTCATGAGTTATCGTCCGGAAACCGTTTTTCTATTTTAAGTAACAGTGACCTTGACCTTGGCCCCACCAGCCCCAATATCGAACTTGACCTATATCTTCTGATGTTACACCTGTGTACCAAACTGTATCTTCTGATGTTATACCTGTGTACCAAAAATTGTTCAAATCTGTCTAGCCTTTCATGAGTTATCGTCCGGAAACCATGAAACCGACAGACCGACCGACCGACCGACCGACCGACAGACAGACAGACCGACCGACCGACCGACCGACAAGCTCACTCCTATATACCCCCTCAAACTTCGTTTGTGGGGGTATAATAATTCTTGATCAAATTAAATCACTTGATTGCAAATCATTGAAAACATTCAGATTCCCAGGGGAGTACAAAATGACTCCTAAATAAAATCAAGAGCTGTCACAGAGACAGCGCACTCGACTTTTCATCCCTTTTTCAGTTTAAGAATTGCAAAGTTTTGGTGAAACATGCATGGATCACTGTAATATTACAGTCAAATAAATTGAAATAATGAATGGCCAAAATTTGCCTTGCATGTTATCTAACTTGATTAATTAAGTACAATGGATAGTTGAGAACCCTTTATAATGTTTCAATGCAAATCATGAAGTTCTTGCTAAGATATTGACTTATGTGCTCTTTATGCCAATCCTTAACCTGTAGTCAAATAATAAAGGGCAATACCGTGTAAAGTCTCAATCCAGTACATCAAGTAGTTGATGATATATTAACCTACATGTGTGCTTACATGCATAACCTTAACCAGATTTTTTTAAGTTAAATAATAAAGGACAAATATATGCAAGATAAAAGGAGTTATCTACCTTTATTAATCAAGTAGGTTGGATAGTTGGAAACACATATATATCTAAAGTTTCAATGCAATTCATGATGTATTTAATTGATTGTATTGAGATATTTACTTATATGTGGCTACATGCAAAACTTAAACCAGAATTTCTACGATTAATAATAAAAGGCCATAATTTGCATTTTATGCAAAGTAGAGAACTTTTTCTCCCACCTCAGATAAGTAGATCCATTAATTTAACCATGCTAGAAATTCTTATCTTGCCCACAGGTGAAGATAAAATGCCCGTATGGAACTTCTTTTTATGGTCACCACATTGTAATTACCTCCCTTGTTGAAGACTGTCGTCTGTAGCGCATCATGGGAACCTTGTCTTGTGGCAATATTTAGAACGCTAGTTAATTATTTCTCGCTTCAAATGTCACCAGAAAACAGTTTTCACACACCTTTCAAGAAATAATGCTACTCTTTTTAGAACTATTTAAAGACCGATCATACATTTACATACTCTGAATCACTGCACAAATATCCATGACAACCATGAATTATCGCATATCCGTACGCAATTATTTTCACTAAGCACAAAAGAGTTCCAGCAAAAAAATACATTTTTACTTAATTTTGTTGGGTGGGAGAAAAAGCATCTACCATAGTCACTCGTGTTAGATAGGTCGGGATGAACCTATCTTACACTCTCGGCCATGGAAGATACTTATAATCTGACTTAGTTATTTACATTGGTGGGAAGTACCATTGTATAAAGTATAAAGTCTCAATGCAAAACATCAAGTACTAAGATGCTGAAATATTAACCCATGTCCACTTGCATGTAACCCCTTAACCAAAATTTCGAAGTTGAATAGTAATGGGCAAAGATCTGCATTATATGCAAGATAAAGTTATTTAGCTTGATTAATCAAGCAGGCTTGATAGTTGGGATCACATATCTTTAGTTCAATGCAAAACATGATGTATTTTCTGCAATAATAAAAAGGTGCCGACATGCAAAACTTTTGTGTGACACCAACACCAACACGGCCAGAGATGCCGACGCCGAAGGTAGGGTGAGTAATACATATCTCCTTTTAAATTGAATAGTCAAGCTAATAAAATAATGCAAAAATAATAAGTCACAGGTTTTCTGTTAGACAAGCAAAACAAAGGATCTGTAGGTAGAACCTTAATCAAGTTTAAATTTTCTTTATAAAACAAGGCGATCTGTTGTCAACTAAAAAAGAATGAATATATAACAAGAGGGCCATGTTGGCCCTAAATCACTCACCTGAGTAAAAGATTTTAACCTTTGTAATCAATATAGCTTGATATTAATTTTGCTCTCAAAGAATATTGAAAAAAACATACTGGTCAAACATGTTGCCTGGATAATCACTGACAGGACATGTCGCAGTTGCCTGCACACTGACAGGACTTGTCACAATTTCCTGCACACCGACAGGACTTTGTTCAATTGCCTGCACACTGACAGGACTTCGTTCAATTGCCTGCACACTGACAAAACTATGTTAAATTGCTTGCACACTGAAAGAACTTTTAAAATAGATACACAAACAACAAACAATCCAATAAAATCAATAAACTGCCTTAAGCTCTAAAAATCAGATATCAGATCACATTCAACACCTTCTACTACTTTAATTGCTTCTTCCATCTAGGACAAATATGAAGTTCAATGGAAAAGTCTGATTATTATATTTATCATTAAGTAAAAATGAAATTTCTTCCAAAGAATAAAGTGTATAATAATTATTTGAATAGATCTATGAACCTAAAAAAAAACCTTAGAAGCGACTATGTTGAAGACTTAATAAAATTTAAAATCTATTCCCTTGTTATTAAAAATACAAAGTAGTGGAATCTCCAACAAAAAGAGAGACCATGTTTCAAGAGTAAACTTTACAGAACCATCAGATTTTAACAAAATGTATTATATAATGAACTTGTAAGTCACTGGGTGAAGCCAATTTTTCTCCAAGGGCATAATTCGAATAAACATGGTAGATAACTAATAGACAATGTTTCACACCAAATATTTAAGCACTAGGCCTCATAGTATTTGCCAATTTTCTTTTCGTAGTTTTTCCTTTAGGTTGCCATGGCAGCCAGAGTTCTGAATGGAATTCATTTCGTTGAAAAAAAATGAAAAAGCACCGACCAAGGATCATTCCTATGAAGTTTCATTAAAGGCCTAGTTTAAGCCTTCTATAAGTGACCCCCCCCCCCCCCCCAAAAAAAAAAAAAAAAAAAAAAAAAAGGTGTATTTGTACACAACCTCTGTTAATTGATCTTAATCTTATTGTTTTATCAGATCTGAGTATCCTGCTGTGCAGTTTAGGATATTTGAAGATAGAAATGGACCCTAAATGGCCCTGAGCCCATTAACGAATACACAGGAAATAGGCCCCTACTGTGACACCAGTGCAATTAGCAGGATATGCACAGCAAGGGATTATCATTCCAAACATTCCTTAAACTAGGCCTTTAAAACTGTCCAAGCGGTTTAGGAGAAGATGATGATTATAACCAATTATTGATGCTTTTCCTTTAGGTTGCCATGGCAACCAGAGTTCTGCATGGAATTCATTTCTTTGAACAATTTTGAAAAAGCACAAACCAAGGATCATTCCTATTAAGTTTCATTAAAGTTTTCCAAGCGATTTAGGAGTAGATTATGATTATAACCAATTTTTGACGCGGAACGCCGGACGCCCGACGACAGACGCCTGACATAGACCAATCACAATAGAGGAATTGCACGAGCGGTAACAATTTACCATAACACCGGTTGATTCGCCATCTTGGAGGCTCTCGCGTAATTTCAACTTTCTTCAGCAATTTATCGCACGATTTTCTTCAAATATATCGGTAAATCAATACAGATGCAGATTTTATTGACACAACATGTCTAAGAAACTTTCATTTGCTACGGAGTATAAAGATAGCCTGGATAGTGTTGCCAAAAAGCGCTACGAGCAGAAGATAACCATAGTGGGTGGGGTAGACCCTTACGCAACTGATTTGGTTTGGTCAAAAGATGTGGCGTGCCTACCCTCAGTTACGCATATAGACATCGTTCACTATTTACTCTTTACCCCTAGTCCATACACGAAAGAAGATTTGAAAGCTTGGAAATCACTTGATGCTGTAAACCAACTCTGCAGTGGATGGGTGCAAGAGAGATCAAGTTACAAGACAAACAACCATGTCATAGTCACTGCAAAGGTATATAACTCAGCATTAACTATAATAATGTCTGTAAAACAGTGTAAAATTTTGAATAAATTGTTTTATTTCACTCACATTTTTATGTGCAATAATAGGTAAGTTGGCAATGTAGTAAACTAGGGGTCCAGGAAACAGTGCACCCGACATGGGATGCAAACCCATGACCCACGGTATTACCAATGTGTTACAACATTGATCTGTCTACCCACTGAGCTTGCGGGCCGCCTGTCTTGAGTCAGTATCGATAGTCACTACACTCCTACCAGCTTTATTTCTCGGTAGGATCATATTCTCACCCAGCCGCCTCTGACTGCTATAACCAGTAAAATTAGAGAAGAGAGTTTATCTCATGTGGGCTCGAACCCATGATCCCCGGTATAACCTGTTCCTTGCTCTACCGAGCTAGCTGGGCACCTGTCATTACTTATTAATATAATATTATCATGGATTTCTTTTCAGGTATTACATTCACAACGACTTAGAGAGAAGCCACTTAGACCCTGGGTCATAGTGAAACCAGATGGTGTTGTGGAGGGGGCCCACTGTAATTGTATGGCTGGTCTTGGAGAAGCATGCACCCACATAGCAGCTCTTCTGTTTTCAATATCTGCAGCTGTGCAAATAAGAGATTCGCAAACGTGTACCCAGTCCGCAGCATATTGGAAGATTATACCAGCATCAGTGAAGACCATAAGGTATAAAACTGTAAGCAACATAAACTTTACCTCAGCAAAAACTGCCAAAAAACATTTTGATGATAATTTGCAGTGCATGAATAATGGAGAAATCCAAGTTACAAACACCCCTTCAGTAAGAAAAGTTAAAACACCTAGAGCATCAGAGGCAGATTTCATGTCATTCTGTCAAAAACTGTCAGTGTTAAAATCTAAACCAGCCGTACTATCAGTCATAGAGCCGTATGCTGCAGATTATGTTCCAACCTGTGAGAAACGAGACTTTCCTTTAATACTTAGTGAACTGAAAGATCCGGATATGATTGGTGAGCCATTGTGCACAGTACAATCTAAATGTAAAAACATAAGGGTTTCATGCAGCAAAGAACAATCCGAAAATGTTGAGGTTGAAACTCGGCTGCAGTCAAAATCAAAGCTATGGAACCAGTTCCGAGCTGGTAGAATCACAGCATCAAACATGCGAAGTGTGGTTTTTACAGACCCTGACAAGCCATCGAAATCTCTTGTAAAGAAAATATGCTATCCAGAGACCCAGTGTTTCCAGACTGAAGCCATGAAGTGGGGAACAGTGAATGAAAGAGTGGCTCTAAAGCAGTTTGTGGAGTATACCAGCCCAAAGCATGAAAACCTGCTAGTGAGAGAAAGTGGATTTATTATTTCAGAAGATCTACCCTGCATTGGTGCTTCACCTGATGGTATAACTGCCTGTGACTGTTGTGGCAATGCATGTATTGAAATTAAATGCCCCTTTAATGCTAGAAATGATAAAATTGATGAGAACACATGTGATTTCTTAGTTTTAAAAAATGATCAACTCCATTTAAGTGAAAATCACAAGTACTATTACCAGATACAAACTCAATTAGGTGTATGTAAACAGGAAATGTGCTTCTTTGTTGTTTGGACATTATGTGATTTATTTATTGAAGAAGTGAAATTCAATCCAATTGTTTGGGAAGACATATGCAGCAAGTCAAAAGGTTTCTTTGAGTGTGCGGTTTTGCCAGAATTAGTTGGTAAAGTATTCACAAGCTTGCCAGTGCCAGCCAAACAGCCGGTATTGAATACTACTGATAATGTCAAGCAACCGGTATTAAAAGCAATAGAAAATGTTCAGTGTTCTGATACCCAAATGAAACCTGTCTTACTATCAGACTCCGAGAAAAGATATTGTTATTGCGACCAGGTTGAATCTGGTAAAATGATAGCATGTGACAATAACGATTGTTCAATTGTTTGGTTCCACTTTACTTGTCTTAAGTTGGAAAATTCCCCAAGAGGAAAGTGGTACTGCCCAGACTGTAGAAAGTTACCTGCATTCAAAAGACTCAGAAAGAAATGAATTGTTGTCTGATTTTTAACCCTGTACTGATTATGGACCCATGGATAGTGTGTGATGTATAGGGCTTGTTGGAAAAATATTGATATATATTAAATGTGTGTATCTGAAATAATTACGCACAACATAATTATTTCACATCATGTACTTATGTTCATATCATTTATATATCTGACTGTAAACATGTTTGTTGCTGTGGAGTAAAGAGCTAGATATAATTTTGAAAGGTTATCAATAATATATTCAACATAATACTCAGGACTGTTTTATTGTGTTGTACATTATGTTCATGTGTAATGACTTATTTGCTGAATGCTGTTGTAACTATGTTTGGTGTTCATTTTCAATGTTATATTTATTGCTATCAATCTATAAGTGAATTAATCAATTATACCAAGCTGGATATATGTTTTAGATGCAATATTAATGGTTCATAAATTATTCACTGCAATAAATAGTATCAAAAAACTCTGTTTGTCTTGGTGGTACATATACATTAACTACCCAGGTCATTATTAAAAATTTTAAGTTTGATATTATTGTAATTATTCCAAAAATGAAAATTAATTAATTTAATGAATTGATTCTTATGTTCAGTTATCTTAACCAAATGTATTGAACAAAATCATTAGTCATGCTGAATGTTTTCCCTTGTTTTTGGTGTTTGTATATTATATAGCGAACAACTATTTTAATAATGACCTAGGTAGATTGTGTACAGATACTGGCTACATAAAACTGATTGCAATCAAACAGGAAATAAGAATAATTACTAGAATAAATTATAATTTTATTTCATCAGTTTGTAATAGTACAACATAAACATGTGACACAAGTTATAAAATTGACAACTGAAATGTCATCACTAAGACATGTAATGTAGCAGACATTAGGGACAAAAAGAAAATTCCTGGATGTGCTTAATTGTCGTCAACACACATTTAAAACCCACTATAACCCTCTACTCAATAGAGAACTCATCCATTTACATACAATACACTGATTATGAAAGTCATAGAGTATATTAGGCATTTGTTCCGTAGCATAGAATTAAACCACGACTCCATACATGCATTATCATTTTACTTTCATCCTTCAGATCTTAATCTACAGCTACAATGGAGTCATTAAAATTAATCAGGGCACAGCATATCAATGCTATTTTGTCTATAGTTGACACATCATTTTCATCCTTTTGCATCAGAAAACGAATAGGAATGACACCATTCAAAAATGTGTACTTCTGGCGAACAAGTCCGATCACTCTTTCAACATGGATTCTGACATTTGCTAGTTTGCGTGTTGTTTCAATATCAGCAGCTGAAAGTTGATTTTGGCCTCGAGTGAACGCTGGAATATGAACATGACCGGCATGAGACCCTACACTTGCACCTATATCAAACCCACGGTCAGCTAACACTAAATCTCCTGGCATGATCTTGAAAAGAAATCCACAGTTTTCAGTCAAATGTTTATCACTGGTGCGACCACCCCAAGCTTTAGAAACAAAACAGACAGTGCCCTGAGGAGTTATACCAATTAAAAATTTTACAGTGTGGTGATGCTTATATGAAGACCATGTCTCGGCCCTGGCCTCTAAGCGGGAAGGTCGCTCGATGAAAACCTCGAAACAATCAATTATGACTGCACATTTTCTGCCAAAATGTTTCCTGAATTGCATCGGCATTGTCTTCTCAAGTGTTTCCCGGGCTGGCCAGTATATGGATGGATGCAGTCGTTCATACATAGCATCTATTGTGCTAGAGAAAAGTCTTGACACAGTCGATGGTGACACTTGGAATAAATACGCTATGAACATAGATGAAAGATTCAATCTCAATCTCATGAGTGTCATAATGAAAATTTCAAACTTTGAAAGTGACTCGCTGCATGGTAAAAAGTTAGCAAGATACTCAAATACTACCATCAACACAGCATATGCGTTTATACCAGTCAGTTGTTTCACTTTATCATCATCCTCCACAAAGAATTCTTCGTTGAACAGCACTGTTTGTTGCTTTTTAATGCTTTCAAGTTCAGAACGAAGACTATTTATTTCACATTCCATCCCATTGATAAAACTAAATGTAATGTCTGTCTGCACACCTGTACTCACAAACTTGCTGTTGACATTCACATCATCGAAGTCTTCTATCACACTGTCAATTTCATCTCCACGTATCTCTTCTGAATACAACCTGCGCTGGGTCCGATTCTTGATTCTGTTATAGCGGCTTACACTTGGAGTTTCTTCAGGTACTGCGAGGATCTGTGCTCCACGAAGACCTATGCTTGGTGCCCAGTCGGGATTTAGTCTGTCATGCAGATCTGCTTTCTTGCCTGAAATTTTTCAATATACCATGTGAGTTTCATGTTGTACAGACCGTTATAACTTGACAATAATTATGAAATAATGGGGTGGCATATTTTGGTAGCTTGAAACACTCTGGACTACTAATCCTGGGGTGCATGGTTTGAAACCTGCCTGGGGCACTGGGGTTAGGGTTATGGTACTTTTCGACTAGCGATGAATTGGTTCGACACACAATATGCTCGGATGTATCGGCAATAGAGACCACTCATGTTAAAGAAGGAATGGGTCTATTGGAAAGATCTGGGGTATCGCACCCAGACTCCTTGTATCACACATCTGTCTCTCCCTTGTGTATACCTCTCAGGCCATTTGCAATAATCCTTTAGGGAACAATGCTTATTACCTGCCAATAATACTTAAAGAGGGTACAACAGTACACGTCATGGAAATTTATAATATAAAAAATTCAGCTTATATATATATACTGCATGTACATTTGCAACTCATTACTGAAGTTCATCAAGCTACCTCAAGCACAGTAGTAAGTGTCATACAGTCAAGTCATTATAATGTTAAATATAATGTAGCAGCTTTTCTATTTCATCACATACCGCTTATGAAGTGAGTTGAACATATTCTAACATTGGTCAAATTTTTCGTGCTGAAGTCTTGGTTAATTCTTGCTAGCCATTCTCTTCTTCGGTCTGCAGTAAGTTTTTCCCATTCAGCGCCTTGATTTGTAATTACTGCAGGTAATCTATAATACTGCAGGTCTTTTTCACGATCTTTTCTGTGATTACAGCCATAAATCGAACATTTAAGTACCATTTTTATTGACTAACGATTTGTTTACATCGATCAGCTGTTCGGATGTGTTAATCACCGGATATTCCGTACTGCGCATGGGCCTCCAAGATGGCCGCCGGCAAAATGATTACGTAACATGAAATTCGTCTATAGCTCACCTTGAGCACTTTGTGCTCAGATGAGCTAAAAATGTGCCTGTCAAAAGAAATTAAAAGAAAAAAAAAACAATCAAGGGCCATTATTTGTATTTAGGGTTAAAATGGAGTTATGTGACCTTATTGTAAGATGGTCGTCATTAATTGTGCGAAGTATTAAGTGCATTGAATGAAGGGTATAGAAGTTTTTTTTTATTAAAATCCCAACTTGCCCTAAAACTTGTACCTGCCCTAAAACTTTAACCTAAGTCAATCAGGGGCCATTACTTGTATTAAGGATAACATGGAGTTATGTAACCTCATTGTGTGATGCTCCTGAACAATTGTGTGAAGTATTAAGTCATTTGAATGAAGGGTATAGAAGTAATCAATAAATATCCCAACCTGCCCTAAAACTTTAACCTAAATTCCATCTAGTCAATCAGGGACCATAATTTGTATAAAGGATAATATGGAGATATCTAACCTCATTATGTGATGGCCCTGAACAACTGTGTGAAGTATTAAGTCAACTGAATGAAGGAAATTGAACCTATAAGGGAAAATCCCAACTTGCCCTTACAGGATGCCGACGCCGACGCCGGGGTGAGTAGTATAGCCCTCCTTATTCTTCGAATAGTCGAGCTAAAAACAGGACATTCATCTAGCTACAATAATGAGCGATCAGGAATATCTTTTTATTATTTTGACTTTTCTTATGTATCCCGGTCTCGAGTCTGCTTAGTCTAAAAATCGTCAAAACACTCATTGACTGCCATTTAGCCTAACAGAAAAATGGTTTCCACCCAACAATTTAGGTGGACTAGACATTCATCCAAACACGGACCTATAACTATTTCAGTTATAATAACCACAGTCCTCTGATGGGAATAAGCTCCTGCTCCTGCTTGGTGTCATATTACCTGTCCAAAATACAGTGACATTTAACCCAAAGGTATTTATTTTAATTGCAGTTTAAAAAAGTGAAAAAATCTCCCTTTGTATAATGCACTCTTTTTTTAATACGAAATTAAGTGTGGCAAATCATAAGGAATGTTAAAACAAAAATACCAAATGCTGGAATCCTTCAGCAAATGTTGATATTTACTCAAATATCGTCTTTGAAGACCACCAATTTCATTAGCGTTAATAATGCGATTGATTGGTGTTGAATAATTGGTTGATTGACATTATCACATGATGTTATCAAAGCTGCACTCTCACAGATTGGACGTTTTGACAACTTTTTTTTATTTTTTGACTTGGAACGAGCCAATTTTTGCGAAAATCCATAGAAACCAGTGATAAAAGCAGTGGCGGTTCCAGGTTTCTCAGTTAGGGGGGGGGGGGCGTAACTTCTGAAATTGACTTCTGTTGGCCGCTAAGGCCCCCGTGTGTTTTCATGGTAATTCAGGGGGTCGGAGGCCTTTGCGACGGCCTCAAGCTCTTAAACTATTGCATGTGTTTACTATGGAACGCCGGGGCTCAATGCTTCTTGCGAAATGCGTTATGTAAATGCTATATATAGCTTTCATTTTCGACCAATCGAATGGCCGGGTACGGAATTACGGAAGCTCGTGCTATGTGAAATCTAAATATAGTAACACCTCCTGAATAACGGATTTCCTTCGCATTTCGCATGAAGCATTTTAAAAGCATTTAGCATCTCGCATTTTGCACAAAAATCATTTCCCAAAAAGCATTTCGCATATGGCATAACACAATCAAATTGAATCGGACGAAATATTGTGCACGTTCCGACCTGCTCCCGGCAGTGAAGGGGATGTAAGACATAGGCTACTGATACTGCTACAGAAATATTATTATACGGTTGAAGAAACGATACTCTTTCTAACCATTCGGAACTCCTCGGCCATTTTTTCAAAAACAACCTCGGATGTATATGGACGGTTTACATACTTAAAAAGTGGTACGTTTAAGTCCGCTGCAAATAGATCGCGTAGTAATCTTATTTAGTAGTTAAAATTTATGACTTAACTCTTGGGAATCGTAATTATGTTTGCATTAATACACTTCACTGGCAATCAATTTAAACTGAGAGCAATGAATACAACTCTTAAACACTACATTAAATTAATGGTTTTATTCAAAAAAATACGGACTACTTCAACAGATGTACCGGCATACATCCGAGGTTGTTTTTGAAAAAATGGCCGTGGAGCACCGAATGCTTTCTAACCTAACGCGTTTACAGCAATATACAGAGTTGCACATCTTGCTATTCGCAATCTAACTGACTTTCTGGCATATTTTCTCTAGGACACCTCTTTACTTTACCGTTTCTGAATATTATATTGTATTGGTGTGTTTATATATATATGTTATTCTAATGAATAGACACAACAAACGTATTTCTTTTCACCTCTATTACATGCAGATAAAAGTATTTTTCAAATTAATGTGTTCCTTTTTTCATTTCATACAAAATGATTCTGCTCAATTTATGCTAACAACGGTAAAAAATATTGAATCGAAGCTTTTCGCATTTCGCAAAAAGAATTTCGCATTAAGCAATTCGCAAAAAACATTTCGCATAAAGCATTAAGCGTTTTGCAAAAAACATTAAGCATTATGCAAAAAGCATGAAGTATTTCGCATTTCGCAAGAAGCACTGCGCCCCGGCGTTCCATAGTTTACACTGTTTTTTGGCGCCGCACTGAAGTGCACGCCTATTATGGAATGGGAATTTATTTTAGTTAGTGGTAGGAGCGGTTTTTAAGTTGATTGACAGTTGGGTTTTACTGTTATTTTATTATGATTAAAAAATGCAAATGGATGGCGATTGCATGGGTGTTAAAAATGTTATTTATGGTTGAATAGATTGTCTTCAATTTATCTTCAAAACATTATATCGGAAGAACGACAAATAAGTTTAATAACTGTTCCCGATTCGTTTACGTTTTTTGATTGGTTACCTGTAATATCATGTGCCGGAAATGTAAACATTCGGAGGAGTTCCGAATGAAATGTAAAATGTGTGGACCGGTAATTATGTGAATGGGAATTATTATATTTTATGTTGTTTTGTTATGTTTACTGCATTAATAAACCATGAGGTAAGCTGTTTTCTTTAATTTAATTGATATTGGAATTAAATGTTCTCCTAACTTTATTTGTTAATGTGTTGAAGGTGACATTAGTAAAATGTTATTACGATTGCCCCCGAGTTGTTTTATTTTTAGAACACTACACGTATCCGGATGTTGCTATTTTTAGAACCAGAAGGTATTTCCCCGCTATTCATAGGTCAATAATGGAATTTTTACATCGTCGATTAATAGTTGGAAACATGGTGAAGTTTTCTCATGAATATACGTTTAAAATAAGTAAACACTAAATGTGCACACTGACAGTTGATTACGATACATCTAACAATTTGAGTCATTACAGAAAACATGGATTATAAGTGAATTATACGCGTAAGAGAAGATTTTCTGTCGAAAAAACTAATGTCAACAATTAGCATGGAACTGGGATATTCGTATCAAAGGGCTATTCATGTAAGTATCCTTGAGTAGTTGTGTACGTTTATGTGTTCAAAAATGCTTGTTTTTTAATGCACCAGTCAATTGTAACCACGCCCCCCCATGTCCGAGAAATAGCTGGGACTTTCGGTCAACCCCGGGTAAAATCCTCGTCCTGCGGGGATGAACTGATGGTCAAATCCTTGCCATATGCCCCCGTACCCCAGGGAGCCTAGGTAAGGCATATCCCCTGCTATATTTTGCTCAAAGACAAAACCACCGCATTCACCCGGCACTGCGAGGCCACCTGAAAGGTAAAAACACAGCCAATATCCCCTGCTATCCCCGGCATATCCCAAGACCTGGGGGGCCGTGGTTACAATTGACTGGTGCATTATGTACATGTTACATATTTTTAAATGTACTTATGTACATCATTTATGTACATGATATGAGTATGTTATCTTTTATTTGATTGTTTTATCTTAGAAAAATATTAGACTTAAAAATACCCATTATTTGTGTACAAACTGCATATTTTCAAAATAAACCTGTATTAAAAGATGTACATGGTTTCGGGCTGGAAGCCACGACAGCTTGGACACAAGCGACATTCATTTGCTTGGTGTAGGTCTCGTTGAACACCATACTGTTGTGAATCATTATCAACCATATGCACAACAACTACACATTTGTGCCTACCAACCCTTACTCTTGGCTAAAACGGATATTAGTGCAGAATGTATAATTAATACATGTGCATTTGTATTTTACGGTTGTAGTTTCTGTTGGTTGATAATCAGAAGTCTAATTTCTTTCAGGCAGGAAAATGACTGTATATTACTATTATATGAAGAATTCCAGCCTGCATTAAATACTTTGTTGGATCATTGAGACAGATTTGACTATCCACAAGGCAGGCACATCTGATAGAGATGATGTGAGTATTTCATATAAAACATATTTAAGTTGGTGTTTGTTGTTTTATAAACTCACTGTATTCAATAATCCAGTGGTGGTGGTGGTGGTGGTGGTGATGGTGATGGTGGTGGTGATGATGAATTTTATTGATGAATTTAGTAATTTCCTTTACATTATATACATGTACGTATCAGCTTATTGTTGTTGTTTTTAAATAATGTTGAGAAATATTAAACTGTTTATATTTCATTTTGTATATTATGGCAGTATTATTATCTATACAAATTAGTTAGAAAGTACTTTTCTTTTCTTTTACAGCACTAAACATTCTAGATGGGTGAAGAACCTGAAGGGGCATGAAAACCAAATCAGCATTGACTCAGCATTGAGTAATAATCATCTGTGCACACACTACAAGTACAAACGCATGGGAACAAACCAAACTTCAAATGTTGAAGAGTGAAGAATTATTGTGAACAATTCTAAATGTTAGAACACCATTGACTAAATAAAACAAATAGACATCGATTATCAACAGAGACTGTTTACATGTTATAATATTAAAAAGACATTAGTTGAGAACTTTCACTCTGACATTTTTGTAGGGGCATTACCGCCTTCTTAGTGTTCTTGTTTCTTTACACATTTTAATATAAAAGAACATTCATTGTTTTTAAATCTGAATTCTGAGTTAGTATCATAAGTAAAATTCATTTATTTGAATGATTACATTTCATGAATAAGTCCAATTTAGCCTTATCAATTTTTACAAGAAATAGGTTGATTTTTAAGCATTTTATTAGTTATGAAAATGTATAGTTACATGACATTATGTATATTTTCTTCATAACTGTACGGTAAACTATCATAAATTGTCTTTTAAATTGTTCATTAGACATCATAGAAAATATTTAAAATGATTTCAGCAGGTTGTCTTATTATTAACTATTTTTTATGAATTTATAAAACTGCTATATATTTTCAAACATCGAAATACTGCTCTGTTCCGAAGACTCACAAGATCAATCAAAATGATTTTTTTCCATGTGTATCAATAATATGTTCGGTTGAACTTAATTTTTCTGTTAATTGAAGTTTATTTTACCAGAAACTGTTGTGTTTATTTCATAATCTCTGATAATGTGAGAAAAAAAATCAAATATAGACAAAATATTTTTAATTCATGGTAAAATATCTTCAAAATTTGGATAAAAGTCCCATAGTGTACCATGATAATAACTATGTTGTCAGTAAAATCTTTATAAAAGTGTGTATTACTTATACCTTAATTCAGTTTATATAATTATATTATGGCCTTTAAGGAATTGTGTTTAAACATAGATTTCCTGTTATATTGAGCTTTGTCAATGTTTTTTGTTGTTTTGTATTAGGTACAATTACTACTTCTATTTCCTAACTTTTGTCTCATTTGTCAAATTGAATTGTTACATATTTAAGTGAAAAAAAAACACTATTTTTAAAGATGCACTCTTACTCCCAAATAAGACTAATCACAATTAATATTATTGTATTATTGTTTTGATTTTTTTTAATGGGTTGATAGATGTAAACAACAATGTTTTTAATGAAGGATCTTGAGTTCAATTTGCTAATAAGAATGAACATAAAACATGGTATGTTTGCCTTGTGATACTATAGTAGACCACAGTAAATATTTTAGCAATCACCAATCATTTAATATTTGTCATGCTTTCTGCTATTATAAACCGGGTCACAAGCTTGTTATCTGTAAACAATATTTCAGTAAATGCATTATTTAGTAAGTAGTTATTGTTTTATCATTCAATTTGATGTGTGATATAAACACAATTATATGTATTGATTTCAAATAAGAGTTTCACTTTAAAGATGCTCATTTAAAGATAATGAACAGACACACAAAAACTAGACACATTTGATACTAATTATATGAATGATTATTGTTTAGGTGACCTCTAATTTGTTTTGGAGATATTCATAAATGGGTGTTATTCTTTATTGTCTTCAGTTTCTTATACATTTAAGGATTTTTATAATTGTTTTTCTGGTATATATTACAATGTAATTTGATGCAAATGAAAACACACTTTAAACTAGACACATTTGATACTAATGATATAAATGATTATTGTTAACATGTACTCTTATTTGTAATGAATATATTCATAAAGGGGTGTTCTTCATGTTATTATACATTTTGGACTTGATTTAGTATTGCTTTTCTGGTATATATTCATTTAATGCACAAAGAAATTATTTTAAGTGTTCAGTATCACTTTCACACATTGTTTACTATTATTTTTTGCATATTTGTCCTATTTATGTTTATATGTGCATTGTTGTATTTCAAAACCTTTGTGAAAAATAGAAACAGTATTATTTCTTTCATACATAGTCTGATACATATTCAGTTTGAATGCGTTATTTTTATCATATTTGAAAAAATTGCCATTGTCCAATAAGACACATGCTGTTTTTGTGTTAATATCAACTAAAAACATCCATTTTCAAATCTTCTTTATTATGTAAATGAAGAAGTTAACATTATAACTCCATTGACCAGATTTGTATGCAATTTTACATTACATTTAAGTATTATTAAACAGCTAAAAACAAGGCATGTTATGTTATAAATGCATTTTATCTAGTAAACAATGTTCACTTTTTATGTAACAGTTCAATAATTATGTTCTATTTATGTTTGCAACTTTCAGACGAAATGATAATGTTTATTAAAGAACTACAAAAATTGTTAAATTGTTATTTCATATCACTTCTTCATGATGAATGAGGTAACTTATTCTTCACTACAAGTTGTCATTCCAGCATGGTGACGTTGCCCCCTCCCCCTATATGATTAGAACTGCAGTGTACATGAACAATAACTATTTCAGCGTATTGCAAGAGTTATTCCCTTTGTATCTTTTCCTGTTCGGAGCATAACTAGAAAACTACTTTTTTTGGAATTTCATCAAACATCATTCAATGGTATTTAGCACAACGAGAGGAAGTGCAATGCACAATGACTATAGCTGTATTTCAGCTAATTACATAATTATTGCCTTTTGCCGCTTTTTCTTGACCAGAGCATTACTTTAAAACTACTTATGGTATTGAAATAAAACTTGGTATATGGGTAGGTGGCAATGACAAAAAGTACAGTGCACAAGCACCCTAATTCTGTCGTGTTCATTAATGTACCCCACCCTTAATGAAATGTTCAACTTGAAAACCTTCAATTTCAATGCTTTTGCCTATGTTGTCAAGCAGAATACTACAAATATTTTGAGAATTTCATAGATGCGGTTCAATGCACCATAATATGCTTGTTTGCCTTAACATTCCTTGTTTTTCAACATATAACAAATGCATAAACTATTAAACGGCGCCCTTTGATGCTTTGCATCAATGGTCTTTCTTGTACAAAGCTTGAACTGCGAGAGACACTTTGTAACGTAGTAACGCCGTTAAGCGTTATTGAAAAAGTAATTCATACAGTCATTGGGCAAACTTTAATGTTTGTCAGTGACACCGAGTGAAAGTGTCTGCTTTAAGCAAGTAGTCCGCTGAATTCTCGTGTATTTGATCTCTTAAGTTAATCTTGTTTCATATTATCGGATTTGGTGAAAATGTTACTGGATTGCTAACCGGTTTTGATCCGGATTAGACGCCGAGTAACTCGGCGTCTGATCCGGATCCAATCTGGTTGACGACATCACTACGGTCGCTATCGGCATGCTTAGGGTTACAAACAAAACTTTATCGAAATTACCCATTTACTTCATAGAGACGCATGTATTAGCATCTCGAGCAGATAGAAATTGATGCCATAGTGGGAAATTGTTTTTTATGAGTTTAAATGAATTGCCTCTCGTAAATTGTCCCTTACCGCTATAAACAGTGTTGACCCTTATCATACCGATCGCGACCATAGTAATTTTAAAATATTAAAAGTTAACCAGCTTGGACGAACTAACTCGGCGTCTGATCTGGATCCAAGCTGTTTTACACTCAGTCAACTGTTTTACCAGTTTTCAGACGGACCAAACAAGTTTTAATGACCAAACACATGATAATTCAGCGGACTATTTCTTTGAAGGCAGGATGAGGGTTAAACCATTACAGTTTGGGAGCTATGGAAACCGGAATCGGATCTGAATCGAGCACAAAAAAAACGACATTACCGTGTTCAGGCTTTAAATCTAACGGCATATCTCTTCGAGCACATCCTTTGAAAATAGCAGTCGAATCAGTTCCAATTCCCAACTGTTTCCCGTAGTCTACATAGAAAAGTGTCGCCTGATAACATAATCATGAAAAATCCAACCTTGATTATTCGAACTCGAATTACTCGAATTCCAGATAATTTAAATTTATAAGCGGAACCAAAATTAAGTTTTTATTGCTTTATGTATTCACATCAAGGTTTGAGCTCATTTTTTAAAAGTCCGAATCATCCAAGGTGCGAAATTGGGTGATTCAGGCTTGTAAAAATAGGCCCCACAATTTGAAAAATCGAGGTTTTACTGTTAAATCAGAGGAATAGCCGGTAGCTTACTCTCGACGTATTATGTCGCATGAAGAGCAACATAGAATCAGTGGAAAAGCGCGTTTACAGTGAGAGAAATGCAATTATGTAACACGTCTGCGTAAAATATCACACGGCACCAAGAACATCTACCAAAATTGCCTGTAACTTTGTAACAAGAACAAATGGAGAAGCCTACTCTACATGCAATATAAGCATTGTCATTGCCATACTCATGGCTTTGGGGATCTGACGAAGTATTCTGTCCAAATCAAAATCCAACACTTCATATTTTCATTATACCTTGAAGAATACCTTGCTATTCAGACAGAGGATTTATCAGAAGCATCTTTCGTGGATGTTGTGTAGCGTACATTTCAACTACAGCATCAATGTCTATAGCTATATCCTTATGTACAAACATAAGCATCAGCGCATTGAACCGATCTTGAGACATTGTGCTTCTCTGTCTGTTTTTGACGTGTCTCAAAGAAGAGTTTGCCATCTCTACACTACTTGATGTTGCGGATACCAATAGCAGTAGATTGAGCATCTTGTTAATGTTTGGGAACATGATTGGGCAAAATCTTTGGTCAGACAGTGTTTTATGAATTGCCGATGGCTTGTGTTCTTATCTATTCCATAACTGCTGCCATAGAGCCAGTTCTTGGTGAAATGTTGTAGGGGACGGCAAATCCGGTCGGTAGTATGACAGTATTGTGTCTACACTTTCTTCAGTCAACGATGGAGGTTCTTGGGATGATGCAAATGGCCCTAATATCTTGTTTTGTCAGGCTACTAAACCGTAATTTAACTTGGGTTACCATGGCATCCACAAATGGCAGGTACAACGCGCGTTTGAAGTATGCCTTTGGACAGGTTGAAGGAACATTGCTTCTCTGCGTCTGGCAGGAACACTGCCTTGGTGGCTGCAGAGATGGAAGGTTTGCAGAATTGCCCATTTGTGTTGCTCTATCAAAAACCTTGTCATAGATGGATTCGTCATTGCGTGCTTGATCTACCAACTCCTTAACGTTTTCTACTAGGTCATATGCCTGAATGATATCAATTGAGGATCCTTGGAGTTTCTTGCTCAAACCACTAAAATAACCAAAATAGTGGTGTACTGTTGTAAAGCACATGATGAAGCTTGAATCGGTTATTCTTTTCAAAGCCCATTTGCTTCAACAACAGTATTGCTGTCCCATCTTCTTTCCTGTGTAGCAATTGCATCCAGACACAATATAAGCGCTTCGTACATCTGCTCAAAATCATCAAGACAAGTGTGTTTTTCTACCCATCGTGTCTCACAGAAAAGCTTGAATTTTTTATTTTGATTTTTTTTCTGCATCAATTTTGTTCGTAGACACTTCTTCAATGGCTTCTTCAAACCTTCTACTACGCTTTGGTGAGTACTTAAAGAATATTCCTAATTGCTTCAGTGTGTCTAACATAATGTGAACTTCTTTCACTTGGCAACTTTTGCAAAGGACCAAATTGAGGTCGTGACTTGAGCAGTAGTGATAAAGAGCTCTTGGAGAGTGCCGTGTGAATCGAGCGGCACACCCAGCATTCTTGCCCGCCATATTTCCAGCACCATCCATTGTCTGAGATCGGCATAACTGAGTGTCAAGTCCAACTTCTGTCAAAGACTGGATAATGTTGTCGCAAAAAGCTTCACCAGTTATTTCACTGCATGCAATGAACTCCAAAAACCTCTCAACAGGCTTTCCTTCTGGGGAGCAGTACCGAACGATGAGTCCTAATTGTTCCCAGTTAATACTGTCTGTCACTTCATCAGCTTGAATTCCGAAGTACGGTCCGATTGCTTGCCCTTTTATTTCAGCGACGATTTTATCTTGCATATGTTTCTTTACGCACCAGAGTAGTTGGTTCTGTGATGTTTTTGATGTGTAAGTTGCATTCTTTGCACAAGTTTTAAGATGTTTTTCAAGTACTTTGTCACCTGCGCGAACTCGTAACTGTAAAATTTTCTTAAAGTTTCCCATGTTCATGCTACTGGCCCTGTCCGTTTCGTCATCACGGTGTGACCGTAACGCTATGCCTTGCCTTCCACAAAAAACTAGGCAGTCCAATATTGATGCCAATATCTTCTTGTTTTGGTTCACTTTAGCTTGGTTATCGCATGTCAGTGTTACGTCAATTCTAGAAGCTGTATTTGTGGATGTCTGGATAAAAGCGGCAAGCTTTGCATTGGAGTTAATATGGTAATCACATGTTCAATGGCTCTTTAAGTCAACAACTGCATCTTTCCAATTCGAAAACGGCTCTGTGATTAATTTTTCCCCCTTTGATGGCATGTATCTGGGAAAAGAACACATGCTAAACAAAACAACCCATCACTTTGTTTTGAGTATGATATAAACTTAAATCGTTTAAACCACTCTCCATTGCAGTATCTCTTCATCTGACCGCTTTTACTCCTCTTGTCCTTGTAAAGCTTGGGCGGATATACGAAATTTCTTTCTGGTTCTCGCTCACGAATCAAGAGCATCTTCTCTGCATCAGAAGCTGTTTGCCAATTTTAATTTCCTATATCCATTAGTTGAACTTGGACGGGATTTTCAGTCTGTGTATCCTGGAAGGTAAACTGCTTTAATTAGTTTGTCTGCGTTTGGTTTTACATTGCTTGTCGCCTTAATGCGCCATGGCAAATAGTGCAGCCCAAAATCAGCCACCGCCTTGGAATGGCGGCGTCTGATCAGGGACAGCACTTTTTGTCATATAAATAAGTCTTATATTAAATGTATCGGAAAATTAAATGTATTCCTATATTGATATATTTTTCTTTTCGTACGGAAAACTCGACACACCAGTATGTACTTAGTTGTAGGCAAGGACAGGTACCTAGGAAAAAATGCGAAAAAAGTTTAACCACTTCACCGCCATATATTGCAATAAAGTGAAGTATCAGACCAGATACCGCATTATAAGTCGGCGTCTGATCTGGATCTTCACTTTTCTATAACAGTATTTAGTCCGAATATTAGGGTTTACGAAATGCCAAAGTTTATTTAATGATTTCTGTTATTTGTTTCGTTAAAATATTTGATCAAAAACAAGTTACAACCGACAATTTTAAATTTGTCGGCGAAAGAGTTAATGGCTCAATATTTCATTAAATATGAATATTCTGGAGGGCTGTAATTAAAGCCATTTTAATATCAAATCATTTAATGTAGTCAGTTATCACTTATTTAGTCGTTATTTTTATTTAGATACATGTACGTTTGATTAAAATTTTAGAGTGATAAATAAAACTAAAAACAAGCCTAGATTTAGAAGTCCACTTTAAAAAAAAAAAAGATTGATTGGGTTGACTGAGAATCGATCATGCATCTCCTGCTTCGTAGTCAAGAGTGTTAACCACTACGCCATCGGCGCTTATAAATATTGTTTACAACATATACTATTGTTTTATTAAATCGCAATAATGAGATGAATGTCGTCACAGTGTGACATATGACATCATATAAACTTCAATAATATTTACAAGGTCATACATTGATGATTCATAATTTATTATTGGGTAAAAACATCGATCAGTGTATCAAATGTATTCAAATTAAATGTCGATGACCATGTCGATGTAGACAATTGGTTTAAACAACAATAATTTCGAAAAGCTTACAGATAGATCTAGATAGATCTAGAGTCTATAGGATCAGAGATTAACCCATGTATGCCGGGTTCATAAGTTGATTCGCCCAAATATGAATTCGAGAACGTCTATTATATTACACTGTAAATTACTAGATTACCTTTTTTGTTCAGAATCCGGAGTCCTCCTTGTGAAAAAACTGGTAACTGTTATTTGCCCTCTTAGTCTTATTTGAAATTTTCCGCGCTTTGGACTTGGATGATCAGCCATATTATTTACCATTTGGAACACCTCGGCAAAATAATTTGACCGGTGAGCAGAAAGTGAATTAAAAGCTCGCAAGGTAATTCATTTTAGCAATTTCTCCGTACGGTCGATTGAGTTTTTAACGATGCTACCTCTCACAAAGTAAGTCTGGACGGTGGCAGTCGGTAAATAAGAAAACACACATGTTATTAAATCATTTAGAAATCTTATATTCATTTAAATAATTATAAAAGGTAGATCCAGATCTACGCTATATTTATAAAGTTTAAAATTTAAAAGTCCTGTTTGGTAAAGTTTTAGACGTCATTTAATGCATTAATTCAAGCAATCCACATAGATTTGCATGAACTGTCGTGGAGGCTTTTATTTATGTCTTATGATCTAAAGACACCTCTGACTTTTGCACTCGGTTAAATTGATATCTTACTTGGCGATTAATGAGGATGATGATGATGATGTTAGCATTAGTTAGTTTTTGTCCGATTAAGTATTCTACGTTACGTGTCGTCTGATCTGAGCAGGGTCTTAACTTATCAATGTACTAAGACGGCATGTGGTTATTTTGAGTTGTTAACAGTGCAGAGTCAGATCATATGCCGTACATCCAAAGCAGCGTCTGATCTTATTCTAAATTTACTGCCATTCATTTTTATACTGACTTCTGCGAATATATTCAGAGAAGGTGAAATATTAACTCCTTTCCGGCTGATGATATAATTAATATGGAAACAGCTTGGATCCATATAAGATGACAAGCTACTCGGCGTCTGATATGATTCAAAGCTGTTTGACACTCCCGCCATATCAATCTTTCGAACAGATTTGTTTAGCATAAGACAGTCGCTTATAGTAATAAACTTTAAAATACTTCCAAAGTCATAGAAATGTGAAGACAAATAAAAAAAAATTGTTTGCACAGAACGAAGTCTGCTGGGTGCTATTCTGTACATTGTATTTAGTCATTATGACGAACGATCCGAAAGGTGAAACAGACGAGCAAACGTCTGTTTCACTGACTTCTCAGGGTTAATACATTCAACACAATGTCGAATAAAACCAGAACATATTTTATTAAAATAACTGTTGTGTCCGATATTCCCCGCATGTATTTCAGCCGCCCGATATTCACTACAAAACTACGCATGTGTCCGATTGAACGGCGTTTTACTTCCTGCGTATAGCCGTAAAAACGGAGGATAGCCAAACGCTAACACATTCTACTGAATACGTCATAATAGATCATTTAATCGATAAAAGCGTTCCACAACGTCTCGGACCAATTATGTTTCGTAAGAGTCCAATGTGGCCAAATAGATGTTCGATACAACCACGGTAAATCGAGATCTATTTTTTTGTGTGGAGCAAATCATAACCTTAAAAGCTATCTACAATGATGGAACGATATTGATAATTTATACATATACTTGGAAAATTTTAGGGGGGGGGGCGCGCGCCGGGTCCGCCCCCCCCTGGATCCGCCTATAAAAAGACTGCTGACAAAAAATCAGATCGCAGATTTTAATATATAAGTCTAAAAATTGACGATTTATGCATTTTTCTTAAACCGTTAGTGACTGTTTAAGCCATAAAACATTAATTTTCGAACGGAAATATGAAAATCTACAATCTGATTTTTTGTCAGCAATCTTCAATTATTGGTTTGCACATATTTACGCAAAAATTTGCTCTTTCCAAGACAAAAAAAAAGTTGTTAAAATGGTCAATCTGTGAGAGTGCAGCTTTAACAGGTCAACTTATCCACCATGTTAGGTAGACCCGGTAGCCGTGTGGACTAGCCGGCCGTTTTCCTTTTTTCTTGACTTTAGAACCCCACTAAAACCAATATACTTGTTTTGCTATGACTGTATTTTTTCTGCAATTTCGATATCATAGAGTAAAATAATCATAAAATAGGTGTCTTCAGATGCATTACCGGGAAAACAAATTTTGGTCCAAAAACATGAGCGAGTCACTTTAAGCGAAAAAAGCGTGGTGCGACAAAACAATGAATGATTAATGATACAACTATATAAATATGTTTCTTACCTTTACAGCTCCAATGGGAATCGATATGACAAACCCAAATACGAATAGAAACACATACAGACATGTCTGTAATATTAAATGCAAATCCATTTCGCAAAAATATTTTTTATTATAATTAAGGTGGCGACTTTTGCCGCTGCTGACCAATCGTAACAACTCGGCCATCTCCGGCAAGCTTCGAGATAGACCTCGTAAATAGTAGTAAGGATATACGAAAGTGCGATGCGGCTGCCGGCGATTAACACCGTTTTCAATCCGCGTAAAGAAGGCCCATTGTAACAACAAGGAAATGGATTGTGTTAAATTAAATGTGCTTGTTTAAGAGAAAATATTTATTGTAACCTCAAAGAATGTTCGTTTTATGAATATTTAGATGTTTCCTTATAGTTGAAACACTCTATTTCCTCTAGAAAAATCGTGAGCACACAGAAAATGTACTTGACAATTGAAATGATCGTACGTTTCATGGCATGCATGAATCATTACATCGGATTAAATGCATGCATGGACTAAATGTCAACATTTTCTCAACAGTTATAGGAATACCCTATGAAATGTAAGTTTTAAGTCATACTTTGCCGTGTTATTTTTCACACCATGCCTTGCCATTAAAACAACATTACTATTCTGTAAAATCATTGATTTGGCACCCAGTCAGCTTTACCAGCTGAAATCTATGCATGCCTTTACTTCAGCATTGTTGGGTTTGGGCTGCAGATTTTTTTTGTGTAAACAGTTCTGTGGGGTTGGGATGGGGCGGTGACTATCCACGCAGTAAGCTCAATTTGTATAGTACCAGTACAACGTTCATGTGGATATGCACCAGACAATTGTAACCACGCCCCCCCCCCCCAGGTCTGGGGAATAGTGGGGACTTTGACTTTCAGTACAGCCAACCCCGGCTAAAATCCCCACCCTGCGCGGACGATCCAATGGCAAAATCCCTGCCAAATGCCCCCACACCCCAGGGACTCTAGGTAAGGTCCATTCCCCTCTATATTTTAAGCGAAGATAAAACCACCGCATTCACCCAGCACTGCAGGGCCACCTGATAGGTAAAAACACGGCCCATTTCCCCGGGTTAACCCCAGTATTCCCCCGGACCTAGGGTACAATTGACTGGTGCACTAAGTTGACAGAACTGGTCTTAAAATTGTATTTGTTCAAGGCAGATCATGCTTCACTTTACCTCCTAAGCTGTGGATACAACCCACTCATCAGAAGTTTCCTTTCACATTATATTTGTCTTAATCTATAATTATTAGTCTCAATATCTTTGAGTAAATTGTCATTTTTTATTAAAAACAACAACACCAAAAGAGTAACTGATAACATACTCAACTGATTTAATTTTTTGTAAATAAAAGCCTTAAACAAATATTTAGCCAGGTTACTAAGCTTTTCAGCAATGTATACCAAACTTTTTTCAATAATACTTAATCTATTTTGAATAATTAGCCTTTAGATCACTCTTCACCAAATGACTCTTTTATAACTCCATAAAATGCAAACAAGAATAATTACAGTTTGGATCAACACGTCTCTTAATTTTATTTTTAATATTAGTCCAGTAATAACAGAGCCATCTGTATGCAATCCAATGTAAAATTAATGATAAATTAGGTTTTGCTCCCATTTTTACTTTCATTTCTGTGCCAAGCCCTTTTAAGTGCATGGAGTCTTTTGGGAGACTTCACAATATTTCTGGCGTTTAATCCCCATATATGGCTTTAAGTTGCCATACAAATTTAAGTCTTCATTATAAAAAATACTGTATGTTTCCACTTTAACCATAAACACACAATGAGAGGACTATTTAAAGCATTACCATGTGTCAGAATTATAGATCTTTCTTTGCATTTTATTTGTCTAAATGTATTACCGGTCTCTTTAGCAATATCCTTGTGCCTCTTTGAGTACTTGGCTTGACAGTTTGGTTTTTATTACATTGTTTTAAATGTTTTATTTGTACACAACAATGATGATGATGATGATGATGATGATGATGATGACACTATGCTATGCCAAAACCTCAACACATTTTCTTCAAACAAAAAAGGACAGTCATTCAGAATAACTTTTATTACATCATTTGAGAAAATAAACTCATACAATCACAAGTCATGTTATGTGTTCGTTAAAGTTAACTTAATAAAGAAAATAAATATTGGTTGCAGTAAGCAATGCGCATCACTTCTAATAAACATTCCAACAGACTGAAAAATAAATCAACACAAATGGAAAAACTGTTTGCAAGTCAGCTAGTATCTTATTTTATGCCTTATCAGATTGCTATGCAAGCTGGAAGCTTACAAAATCACTCTTAAGTCTGTTGCCTAAGTAGAAACAAGAATGGACATCCTTTTCCTGAGGTCAAGAGAAAGTATCTTGGAGGTCTTGAACTCACAACCTTGAATTTGGGGCTTATCCTCTAGACCACTTTCACCTTTTCACATTTTAATTTAAAGAGCCCAGTTTACAATATGGCATTTAAAAGGATGTGCCCTATTAATGGATTTTCTGAAGTCTTAAAAATTGAACTGAACAAAATAGTTCTCCTTAATTTGGTCTGCCGATGCCATCTGTTTCTGTTTTTGTAGTTATCTCCCCTCCATAATATAGGAAAACCACTTTAAGCGTAGATAAATCCTTTACCATATTACCCTTTTAAAATATATGTTCGGATTTATTTAATAATCACGGACCTACAGATGACTTTTATCTTCAACTTCACATCAGTATGTAAGTCATCAAATATTTGAGATGACAAGATGTTCCACTGAACGCTTTGTTTCCATCTTGCACTCATTTTTCCAAGGTAGGCATTGCAGTTGTGTTAGATGATTTCCATGCATTGCAGGTCAATCCTCATACAATGGCATTTTTGATTACATTCGGATTCCAGCGCCTGAAATAGAAAACAGAAAATACAACAATAATAGAAATTATATTTTCAGATCAATTATTTTAAAAGCCTGTACAACAACAGAAAAGTATTCACAAAACATTAAGTGCAACACCAATTTAAAGCTGCATCCTCATGGTTTTACTGTTCTGACACCTTTTTTATTTTTATCTTTAAACGAGCCAATTGGCAATTATTGTGCAAATGTATGGAAACCAGTGATATTAGACTGCTGACATAATATCAGATCACAGTCTTTCATATACAAGTTTGAAAATTTGGTAAAAATTCCTCCAACTAGTCATATAAGGTCACACATAATAGAACAGATTTTAATTGTTTGGAAAATATTTTTTTGCTATTGCTTTAAGCCATATAATTAATTATATGTGTAAATTTAATTTAATTACTCCTTTGGGCTTTTGAAGAACGACCAAGAAGAACTGTCATTCTGTGAGAGAGCAGCTTTTAGCTCTGGACTACTGGTAAATTAAAAAATATGAAATAAAATTCATGTTTAAATTCATCTACAATGTTGATATTTTAATACTGTCCATCCTTGTTGGTTAATTGTACAAACATGCAGGTACTTTACCATTACCTCATCTGACTTTTTTCATTAGAAGAAGCCGGGAATCAGAGTCAGCTGCACCCCTGGTACCATACTCTTCTCTGAAAATGACAATAAGATTAAAATTTAAATGTCTGCATTTCATTGGCACAGTAAAAATGTCAGCATTTTTCAATGTTTCTGCATCACCACCACTGGTGGATATCATGGAATTTAGTCTTGAAAGAAATGTGTGCTGGTTTATGCGTTCAAACTCATTTTGTTAAACCGATAGAATGAAGATCTAATTTATTTAGAGAACTATATTAGTGAACAGGGCCGAGGCATTCAATTGTGCCATTACATTAAATTGTTCGATACCAACACTCACGGACATATAAACCATACATCCTTGGATAAAAGAATGTAAATTTAAAATTATAAAAAAATTAAGTTAATGATATGAAATGTATGAGATAAATACACTGAGAAAGAAAGTCTAACCTAGCGCTATTATCGATCTAAGTAAAGTCAGATTCAGACTTATTTGTTATTACAAATAGAGTATTTGTTTTCTTAATTTTTGCCACTGATCACTGGAGCTTCAAAATTGTTATTTACTATATTAGAATCTGTCAAATGAAAGAAGACTTTACCCCACCCACTAAGTAGCGATGACAGCAGAGCGCTATTGCGCAATGCGCCTATCTGCCGACATTGTAATATATATGTCAGTTATGAACTGTTGGTTTTTATTACTTTAAACGAAATGTGTGTCCAAAAATGAAACATAAGATTCAGTATGAATACAACTATATAATGGTACTAAAATGTTTCACCATATTGGAAAATAACATTAAAAACTACCAGGTTTAAAATTCCCTTTTAGCTAGAGTAATCACTGAGTGGTAGCCATTTTTCTTGAATCTAGAGGCTATACACTCCTTCTTTAAAAAATCGCAAAAAATCGGATAAGTGTGTATGCTATCTTTTTTATATATGTTTAAAAAGAGGAGAATTTTATCTAAATGAAGGTATATTATTTGTTATGTTTTATTTAAAATACAACTCAAAATAAACATGCTGAAATCTTGGTATATTTTAACCTGGTCAAGAAAATACTATTTTTAGGAAACGAAAGTTGGTTCAGCTAGTTTTCGATAGGGGAAACCCTGCCTGTGAGGTACCAAACAGGGATATTTTGCTAGAAATAGGCGCTAATTAGCACGTACGTAATAAATTACCCCCTCCGTAACCTAGAAATTCGCCGCGAATTTCGTCAAGGGAGAGAACTCTCAAAGCTTGTCTGGTTCCCGTTCTTAAAAGCGATTAACGCGCGACGGCCGGAAACTGGGCATACTTCCGCTCGCGAATTGGACTTTGATGATCTAAGAGTGCAAGGTTTTGGTTTTGGCTATATTTTAGTCCGTTAAATCACTCGAAAGGAACAGCAACTCGCCAGGTAAGTAGTTTTAGACTGTTATTGAACAACTGGCTGTGAGATGCATTTATTTTCTTCATATAAACTGAATAATTTGTGCTCAATTTCGTAATTAAATTTTCCCCACCCACCCATGTTGGTGTTAATCGTTTCAACTTCACTTTCACTTCAGTTTTGCATTAGTATTATAATATCAGTAAGTTAGAACATGAAATTATTCATCAAAGTTAATTCAGTTTATTTCGTGTACAGTAAGTTTTGATATTATTATTGTTTGAAAAACTATTAATTGTTTAAATTGATAACTTGTATTGAATAATTCCTGGATTGATTTCCATTTACTATCATAGTTATTTGACATTTGTGACACAGTTTGACATGAGCACAAGCCTGTCGCTAGATTCTGGTGATCTTCAATCAGAGACCTTGCCTGGACTTGAGTTAAGTCAAGTTGTGTTTCTGGAAGGCCAACAAACCCTCCTTTTTTGGGGCTGTATTGCTCAACAATCTTAAAAAATCTTTGCGTAGTTGATTTATTACTAAAAAATATTTAAATATTTATTAACAATTCCAACAAATAATGACAACAAATAGCAAAACATATCTGGCATTTTTTTAGACCTTAATTACCTTTCAGAATTTATTTGATTGGAAAAAAATGTATGACTTTTAGTTGAGACTGAGTGGCACAAATCCGGAATCAACCGTACCATCACCCTCAGAAGTGAGACTGAGTGGCACAAATCCGGAATCAACGGTACCATCACCCTCAGAAGTTCATGAAATCGACTTGAGCGAAAATCTCTTCGATTCTTCTGTAAGAGTGAATTTCAAGCTGTAATATTATTCAACTGCTGTATGTTGAGATTTTGAATAATTTCATTATAAAATGTTGTTTTTTTAATCTAATAAGACTGAAAAATAACGGTAGTTCTGTTTTGCACAGTCTTCTGACGTTGACCTCCCATGCATTTGGACACCTGCAGTATCCAGTGACAGCGATGACTCCATAGTGAGTTCTGTAAGTAATTTTTATGATTTAGTATTTTATGCAATATTATGATGCAGGAATTTTTGCTCTTCACAGAAAGTTTCCTTTACATCAGGATAATAATTAACTTTCAACAAACAATTTAATTTATATTGAATATCTTTAAATAAAGACCCTCCTGTAAGGGTTATTGGTTTTTGTCCTGCTGATAATACTCAAGTTAGACCTTCTTATGTATTAATTTGAAACAATTACAATTATAGCATTTTCATTAAAATATTGTTTTTAGTGCTGATTTGGCATACAAGGATTTGAACAGAACAGTAACTTTTTCAGGTTAGCCCGACGTTCCCTAGAAAGAAGCCCCGGCTCAGCAAAGTGGTAAGATGTGTAGCCATAGAATAGCAACTTACTAACTATAAACACGCCTTTCCTCTGATTAAGTTGATATGTTCACATAGTTGTACTTATTTTAGTACACCACTTACAAAAACAAATACAACATTTATGATTTTTGGGCAACTTTGTCTTTTAAGAAATGCTTTTTATAGAGTTATTTTAAACCATTTTAATTTAACATTTGAGGGATGTGCAATTTTGCTTTTATTGTTGATTAATTTAAATGTGAACATGTCAGTTAATATATCACTTTAAAGTTCTAAAACTAATATGCTTTACTTAATATATGTATAGGACACAATTATTAAGATTTAACCATATTAACCAGCTCATCATAGCTAGTATATCTGTAATGCATATAGTCATAGTATTTAGTTACTTTCTGAATATGTGTTTTAATTTTTTTACCAGCACACTAACCTATTTTAGAACCTTTTAAAACTATTGGTGAAAGAAGTTCAATATTATCATCTAAGTATTTTATACCATAAATTAGTTTCAAACTCAAATTTAAAATACATATGTATTTTGTTGTTTCACACTTAACTCTATTAAACCTTATTTACATTATTATTGGAATATGATTGGTAAATGTTTTCAGAATAATAGTATATTGGCACAATTATAAAAAAAACATTTAATATGTTTCAGGTACCAGGGTATCCGGTGTGGTACAATGTGAAGTATGTCGGGGACCCAGCCATCTATACCTACAAGTTGTTAGAGGACTATCAACAGGGGGACCTGAAAATCATTGTTTACATGTATATTTGACTGTAATAAACATTCAAATAACTCTGGATAGAAGTTTTTTTTTCCAAAAAAGTAACAAAAAAGGTGCATCACAATATAAGGCAAAAACGCTCAAATTTGGCAGACTGAAGTGTAAAAAATAAAAACTTCAAATCCCTCTATTTTTTTATTTTTTCATGAATTTGAAAAAAATAAAAAGATTTCTTCATGTTAGGACTATACAAATCAATATATACACAAATATATCACTAAATTTGATTTTTACCAAAAACCACTTTCATCGCTACACTAAGAATTAATGACATTCCAATTAGTTTCTCATTAGGGCTCTTTTAAAACTATTTATATATTTTATTAAAATACAATAAGTATAAAAATAACACTTACACACAAATAAGTGGTAAAAGTTCGCTCCTCATTCTGTCTTTGGACTAACATATCTCTTGGTTGTTTGAACATCTTCTTGGTCGGCCATGATGGACTATTTTCTTACGACCCGTATTATATCCGAGGCCATATCTTGATACTAGCCGAGGAGTTCCGATTGGCTGCTGACGAGTCATTCGGAGCTCCTCGGCCATTTTATCGAAAACAACCTCGGATGTATTTGGACGGTTTACATACTAAAAAAGAGGTACGTTTAAGTCCGCTGCAAGTAGATCGCGTAGTGATTTTATTTAGCAGTTAAACTTTATGACTTTACCCTTGGAAATCTTAATTGTGTTTGCAATAATATACTTCACTGGCAATCATTTTAAACTTAGATCAATAAATACAATTCTAAAACACTACATTTCTAAAATGATTTAATTCAAAAAATTACGAACTACTTTAACTGATATACCGGCATACATCCGAGGTTGTTTTCGATAAAAATGGCCGAGGAGTTCCGAATGCTGACGAGTAAGGGCGTTACTATTTCCCGGTCCCGGTCTCATCCGGTCCCGGTCTCCTCCGGTCTCTGTTTTCAAAATTTTATTGTAGCTATCGGGCGTGATCGAGAAGGTGTGAATGACCGCGGGGGGGGGGGGAGGTAATAGGATTACAAAAGATTACAGTTGATTAAAACATTAAATATTTGATGATAATTATTTCACCATTTATTTCATATTTTATATCAATAAAACAAATAATAAATTAAGGCAAAGATAAAAACATAATATATGCACATTTACTAAAATCAATGTTATGAATAACAGACACATTGTGGGTTTTTTCCTTATTAAATTCAGTTATAAGTATACTTTTGATAATAGTAATACAAATAGAAATGCATGAATACATGTAAATCAAATTTGTAAGTTAACTCAGTACTTCAGGAATTCTTACATGTTTGTTTTGTTTAACTATTGATTTTGTTACAGGAGATCCACTGCCACGACCAGTTGTCTTATGTATTCCTGGAAGCTGGACTGCTTAAACAATATAATGTTTGTTTGTTTTTAAACAGAAGAGGAAGAACAATAAACCAACTTTGACATAACATAATTTAAAAGGTGCAATTCTAAGTTACTTTATACTCTAGC
This sequence comes from Mya arenaria, assembly GCF_026914265.1. Classification (NCBI taxonomy): domain Eukaryota; kingdom Metazoa; phylum Mollusca; class Bivalvia; order Myida; family Myidae; genus Mya; species Mya arenaria. The sequence continues at coordinate 15,711,950 of NC_069132.1, forward strand.
CGTCCTCAATCCTTTAATAAACAACATGAGCATTTTTATTGCCATCGCATCTTTCTCTACACCTTTATCAAATTGCATAACTAGTTTAGACCTATTACAAATTGCATAAATTAAGACATAATTTTTATATAACTTATTCTATTTTGCAAAATATATAAGCAAATAAGACTGTCAAATTAGTTTAACAAACATCGGCAACACAATCCGTTGCCTGGGGCCATATGTTATGAACCGGGAATGATGAGACCGGATGAGACCGGATTTTACGAGGAGAGACCGGAAAATAGTATCGCCCTCAGCTAATTGGTCAGCACTTTAGCCATTCGGAACTCCTCGGCCATTTTAATAGAAAACAACAGGTTGTTTTCTATAAAAATGGCCGAGGAGTTCCGAATGCACTTTAGCTCGATCCGACAGGTTTATTTCCTGAAACAAAAACCGAAACACCCGGAAAACTCGGTAAAACGGGGAACAACACGGAAATAAATGGATCGTATTGAAGATGCAATTAAATACACATTTGGCGTAAGATATCAAAACAAAATGTTTTTAATTCATAATCTATAAATTCTATAGTTAGTCTTTTTTGTTATTGTAATTCATTCATTAGGATTGAGTGTAAAAGACTGCATTCAGAATATGAAACAAAAATATTAAAAAGTGCAATTTGGCAATCTGTGAACGAATCCCATTTATGTCGTTAATGAGAAGTTAATGCTGACATATTAAAAATGAAAGTTTCATGGCTCTAGATCTTATACTTTCGTAGTTTTGAAGGACACAGATTTGATAATTAAGGTGGGATACACTGACGCATGGTCTGGAGGACAAATGCATATGCCACTTTTAATTAAGTGAGGAACATTAATTGTATTACTCCTCTCATATGCATTTGACAAGCCCTTCTTTAAATATGTTAATGCCCTCCCCCCCCCCCCCCCCACACTCTCAAATTGAAATCGGACCCCTATTGGACGCATTAGAGACCATACATCCGCGGTAAAACATGTTCTCTCGTTTATGAATAATTGAGAAAGAAACACTTTTGGTTGTCAATATTTCAGGATGAGTTTGACCCCCCCCCCCGCATTGTAGCTTAATTTAAGGCTGTTAAAGAAATAAGCAAATTCATTTTACTAAATCACACTATAGTTTGTGAAGAGCAAGTTAAACCGCATTGAGGTAGATAGTTTGACGCCCTGGTTTCTAAAATATGCAAAAAAAGAATCTGAGCAACTGAATATCTTTCAACGACTTAGCAATTTTTGACGACAATCAATACTTAGCTTATTATCTATAAATATTTATCAGATCCAATATCTTATTATCAACTACTGTCCTAGCTGTTGTTTGGAATTTTTGTAGCAAGACAAATCCAGAAAAAAAAATGGAAAAGATTCAATACAGAGCTTTGATTTTTTTTAATGATTACAATTCAACTCATGAAAATCTTCTTCATAGAGTTCAATTGCCAACATTAACATCTGAGTAGGTTATTTCAAAACACCTTACTAAGCTCAATTCGTTTTATGAACTCCAACATGGCTTCAGGGGAAAGCACTCTTGCGAACCCTTATGCTAGTAGATGATCTTGTCAAATCCCTCCATAATGCACCGGTCAATTGTAACCACGCCCCCCCCCCAGGTCCGGGGGTATAACGGGGATAGCCGGGGAAAAGGGCCGTGTTTTTACTTTCCAGGTGCCCCCGCAGGGCCGGATGACCGCGGTGGTGTTGTCATAGCGCCAAATTTAGCGGAGATTGGGCCTTATATAGAGTATCTGGGGGTGCGGGGGCATTTCGCCGGGGTTTAACCATCAGTTCGTCCCCCCAGGGCGGGGATTTTACCCGGGGTTGGCTGGACCGAAAGTCAAAGTCCCGGCTATTCCCCGGACCTGGGGGCGTGGTTAAAATTGACTGGTGCATAACAAAAAGCAAATTGATCTAATTTTGCTTGACTTCAATAAGGCTTTCGACAATGTCAGTCACGAGAAACTTGCTCTCAAACTTAATGGCTATGGCATCAGAGGCCCTGCTCTAAAAATGGATTAAGGGGTTTCTGGATGACAGACGTCAGACTGTTGTTGTCAATGGATCCACATCAGAACCCATACCTGTCTCATCTGGAGTCCCCCAGGGATCTATACTAGGGCCACTTCTCTTCTTAGTCTACATTAATGACCTTCCTCTTATTTAACTCTCTCAAAAACTATACAATCAGAAATTCTCCAAAAAGATCACGATACACTTGAACATTGGAGCCATGAATGGCACATGGAATTTAACCCATCTAAATGTCATGTCGTTCACATAACAAGGGCCAAAACCAAATTCCAACACAGTACATTCTTCACCATTGCTTACTAGAATCTGTATCTTTAGCAAAATATCTTGGTGTTGATCTATCGTGGGACACACACATAAATCGTATCTATAAGAAGGCAAATAACATATTGGGCTTCCTGGGGATAAACATTAAGGTACACTCTGAACGGCACTGAATTCTTCTGCCTACAAATTCCTGTCCGCTCACAGCTTGAATATTGCTCCACAGTTTCTGTCCAACGTAGGGCTGCCAGATGGGACAAACATGACTATGGATAAACATCAAGTGTCGCTGACATGATGCAGTCTCTACAGTGGCGTAGGCTTGATCGTAGAAGAATGGATAACAGGCTTTCTCTTATGTACAAAATAACACATAACTTAATGGCAATCCCTATCTCCAGCTACCTTATCCACTGACAATACCATCTCGACATTATCACAGCTCCTCCTACAGATTAATATCTGCCCCGACTGACTACTACAAATTCTCTTTCTTCCCAAGAGCTGTCTTCCATTGGAAAAACCTTCCACCCAACATAGTGGCCTGCTCTACCCTGGAGCAGTTCAATCAGGCTGTCTGTCTGATTGAACATGTCTCGCCATAGGGAGCTATCAAAACTATTTTTATTTTTTAAACCTAATCTGGACCTCATTATCATTTTTTTAAAGTACTGTTTCCTTCACGACTTTTACTAACATTCTTGCAGCTTGACGCGCAAATGTCTACAGTGTATGTCCCCAGTAGGGGGTTGTCATTAATGGAAGATAGATAGATAGGTTTGTTTGATATTTCACTTGGTTTTACCAAAGTTTTGAATTTAGTAATGTTAAAAATAGTAAAAAGGGTATATCGATTTTTTTGGAAATTTTACTTTCAGACACAACGTGTGTTAAATGTGTGCTGTTTTTATCGTGCATAAAAAAAAAATGAGAACGAGATGGGAGATCACTGCGTTTGGTATTTCGTTGGTTCCTGTGCATTCGGAGCTCCTCGGCCATTTTATCGAAAACAACCTCGGATGTATTTGGACGGTTTACATACTAAAAAAGAGGTACGTTTAAGTCCGCTGCAAGTAGATCGCGTAGTGATTTTATTTAGCAGTTAAACTTTATGACTTTACCCTTGGAAATCTTAATTGTGTTTGCAATAATATACTTCACTGGCAATCATTTTAAACTTAGATCAATAAATACAATTCTAAAACACTACATTTCTAAAATGATTTAATTCAAAAAATTACGAACTACTTTAACTGATATACCGGCATACATCCGAGGTTGTTTTCGATAAAAATGGCCGAGGAGTTCCGAATGGGTTCCTGTGATTTCTTTGGTAATTGTTGACTGCTGCTTCAACAAAATGGCGGGAGTTGAAAGAGAAATATCGTCGCAAAACACAGAAAGTTCAGTAATAGAAGAAAACGGAGTTACAGAGAGTGGAGACAGTGTTCCAGCAGATAGACTGATAAAACTTCCGATAACGAGAATAAAGCACATCATAAAATTAGACCCAGACGTGACACTTGCAAGCTCAGACGCAGTGGTGGCAATCGCAAAAGCAACTGAATTATTTATACAAATGGTGTCTAAAGATGCTTCAGGCTGCATGATGCAGGGGAAAAGAAAGACACTTCAAAGAAAGGATCTAGATCATATCCTAGAACGTAGAGATTGTTATCTTTTTCTCGATGGTGCTGTGGATTAATATAGTTATTATTGTAAGTGGGTTTCTTTGCGCTTTCCAAATCATTAAGTACTCAGTTTAACTCTTTGAAGCATGTCAAATATTAATCAATTTGCTCTTTGGATTGTTTACATTTCACTTTTTTTCATCTTTTGGCTGCAAACATTGATGAAGTATGACCCAAAAAGTAGAAAATTATACATAATTTTACATCTTTTCTGTATTCGAATTCAACTTTTTAAATGACATCAATTTTTTCTATTAGAATCTTCCGAAAAACAGATTAGATTCTCCAAACTTAGTTTGATGACGTCACTAGCACGTGGTTCTAGTGCACATGTTCGTGGTCACATTACCTCCATTTTTGGTATATTGATATGTACTGAACTAATTAAGCTTCTGATGTTTTATGTTTTTTATTCGTGGGTTAGTTTAAGATTTGTTTATTTCAGTCTACAACTATTTGCAAAATAAAAAGGCATCAATATCAGGGTTTCCGCCAGGAATTTCATAAGGCATGTCGAAAGGGGAGGGTTTGGGAGGGGTGTCCCCTCCCTACGTAGATTTTTTTTATTTTCGTATCAAAAATGGTGCAATTTCCTGCATTTTAAACAAGTTTACAGTTATGTTCCTATGATTTAGAATTACCAACTCAAGTCCGATTAACATTAAAAATATTTGTGAAAAAGTTTAATGGTTTCTCTTCATTAATTATTGGTATTTCTCAAGTTTTCCGACAATACAATATCGACGATATCGATCAACTCGTATTTCGTTTAGTGCGGGTATTATTTCTATTGACACCGTTGACGTCACAGCAAAACGTGTAAAGCACGCTGCATGCTGGAACACAAAAGAGCCCGGAGCAAAGGGACTGCTCGTGTATTCGTATTTAAAGCTGCAACAGCTAATATTTTTAAAACCGGGTTGGCTAAATAATAACTTAAAGGGAATGTAATGTGTATTTTCAGATTTATTTATCTTTGTTCTAAATAAATTAAAAGAACGATAAAATAATCAAAGTTTAATAATAAGCAACACAAAATATAACTTTAAACTTTTAAACTAAAGACGGGAACGCGACTCAACTAATTACGACGACATAGCATAACCCTTGTTTATAATAACACAGATATCTTAACACGGTTCTCGATTATAATTTAATAATTGGTTAACAAACGGACTCGGGATTAAGAAACAAAATAAAACGACACATGATTTATGTTACCGAAATCAATTAACACTTATTGTTTACTTTGCATTCATAGGTAACTATAGGGATGAAGGTCGCAATTACGACAGTGGTGTTTTTCACACATTCCCATTGTGATAAAAAATAGGAGGAGTTTGGTTAATTGGCACTGTTGAACCTCACCGACACGCCTTCATGCTGTCGTCGATCCTGAATGGCTGATACAAATGTCGTAATAGTCCCGACACGCCTTCTGGCTGTCAGTCAACCGTTGCAACCGTTGCAATCGCAACCAAATCGTGTATTGTCAAAACTGATGATTGTTTTGGTAAGGATTGTCGCTACGCGGATTAAAGCATGTCGGCATAATTAACGTGTGTCGGTAATTGGCCTTGCCAGCGGAAGGCACGTCGGGCCCGACAAGCCATAAAGGGCTGGCGGAAACCCTGAATATGAAGCCAGCTTACTAGCTAGATCCTTCAGTGAAGTTCAGGATAAGGGAATCAGGGTTCGACACTAAGGACTGACGGAACGACATTCACTAATAGATCGATGGTATGTCCGTCGGACATGTCCAGTATAATTCCACTTTGACTGACGAAACTTTAGTTTTGGTCTGTCACAATGTCCTGTGAAAAATTACAGTCAGCACCGTTAAATTTCCGGAAAATATACTTTCAGACATCAGTTTCTATTTGATAGGTTTTAATAAATGTTCAGTGTTACTTTAAACTATTATAGCATTTGTTATTGTTGATTAATTTATGATTATTCAGCGTGTTCCGTGTATCACTATTTGTAAACCCCTTATTGCACATGTTTTCGTAAAAGCCGAAAGTACACGTAAGATTCTGATTTCAGCTCGTTCCCTTATACTTATTAAGAGACAAAATTTTACGGAAATATTCGGAAATTACAAAATTCTGTATGTATTTTTTTCGGTGAAGTGGTTCCCAGGCATTCATGTTAACTTAAGTATAATGATAAATATACCATGCTGACACTCTTTCCGTTCTGTTTAACATTGTCAGTAACAAGAACTCTACTTTCATTTCTACATAAATGTTGTGTCTGATTTTGACTTGTAGTACTTTGCGTTGTATTTGATAACCATACTGTATCTTTAATTTAAAGATGAATTAAAAGAGTTAGATCTAGCTGCTCCATGGTTGGACAAACCGGAGGAGGACCAATTACCGGTATATGAGTTTTTAGGAGGCAAGGGAGGAAAAAATGCTATCTCAAAGATCCGAAATATTGATTTTTGTATCCTGATGTTTAGATTCCCTTTTTTTAAAAGAACACATTATGATCTAACCCTGAAAATCTAAATATGTTATGGTGGGAAATTACAAAACCTTATTAAATAAGAGGCTTAGAATGAAGATTTCGGCTGATGTTACTGAATACTGTTTGAAACATTGTGACAGGTAAAAATTTGTTGCGACAGGTAAACTTTTGGTGTTTTAATACCTGTCGCAATGTCCTGTGAAGGAAAAAAAGTTTTCGCGTTGTTTGCAAAGTGCACAAAATTATGTTTTTAAACAAAAACTAGAGCTGTCACAGGAGTGACGAATACCTCCAAATGCCGCCTGGACACAGGAATGGCAAACCATTCCTTTGAAAAGAGGCCATAACTCCAAGGTTACTGCACACTGCATCTTCTTTTATCATGCATGTATTGATTTATTTAAATCTGTTGAGTAATTTAGAAGTTACACTGCTGACAAGAAAAACTAGCCTTTCATGAGTTATCGTCCGGAAACCGTTTTTCTACTTTTAGTAACAGTGACCTTGACCTTGGTCCCACCAGCCCCAATATCGAACTTGACCTGTATCTTCTGATGTTACAACTGTGTACCAAAAATTGTTCAAATCTGTCTAGCCTTTCATGAGTTATCGTCCGGAAACCGTTTTTCTATTTTTAGTAACAGTGACCTTGACCTTGGCCCCACCAGCCCCAATATCGAACTTGACCTGTATCTTCTGATGTTACACCTGTGTACCAAAAATTGTTCAAATCTGTCAAGCCTTTCATGATTTATCGTCCGGAAACCGTTTTTCTATTTTTAGTAACAGTGACCTTGACTTTGGCCCCACCAGCCCCAATATCGAACTTAACCTGTATCTTCTGATGTTACACCTGTGTACCAAAAATTGTTCAAATCTGTCTAGCCTTTCATGAGTAATCGTCCAGAAACCGTTTTTATATTTTTAGTAACAGTGACCTTGACCTTGGCCACACCAGCCCCAATATCGAACTTGACCTATATCTTCTGATGTTACACCTGTGTACCAAACTGTATCTTCTGATGTTACACCTGTGTACCAAAAATTGTTCAAATCTGTCTAGCCTTTCATGAGTTATCGTCCGGAAACCATGAAAACCGACAGACAGACAGACAGACCGACTGACCGACCGACAAGCTCACTCCTATATACCCCCTCAAACTTCGTTTGTGGGGGTATAAATACGCATTAATTATTAATATAGCGGTAAAAATGCTGACACTCGTCAATAATGATTTAGTTCTCCTAAAATATGAATCTGTTTGGAAAACGCGAATATCCTATATTAAGTACAAAACTTGACACATTTGCTGATTAGCCAGTGTATTCTGATGGAGGCTTAGGTGCGCACTTGCCAAATTTACAATTTACAATGAGCTTGTTTATTTCTTCATTAACATGTAACTGCTCATTTTTTAGCTGTACTGGCCAAAGGCCAGACGAGCTTATGCAATAGTAATGTGTACGTAGTATGTGCCTCCGTGAGTCCGTGTGTCTGTAAACATTGTCTGTAAACAATTTCTTGTTAACGCGATACAGTCTTCAGTTTTGATTGTATCTCGATAAAACTTGTACAGTATTTAGATATCAATTAGAGCTTGGTTCCTTTCGAAAACCTGCCATATCCGCCTATGCATGCCTAGATTAAGGGCCTTGAAAGTTTTAAATTAAAGAAATGCTATTTTTAGTTAACTTAATTTTAGCCATGCAGGTCTGCATGAGTGAATTCTATTTTTAGCCAAGTTTACATGTACATGTAAATTCAAGTCTAGGACTAAGGGTGATAACTTGCTTTTTGTACTTCAGTTGATTTTGTGAATTACTCTACCTTGTTCTTGTTGAAAGCCCAAAGGCCATTTTTTATGCCCCCGAAGGTGGGCATATTAAAATCGCACCGGCCTTCCGTGTGTCCGGCTCAATAACTCGTGTCCAGGCTGTAACTTTCCCTTGTATGGACAGATTTTAAAATAACTTGCCACATGTGTTCGGCATACCAAGACGACTTTTAACGTGCAAGACCCGTGTCCCTACCTCTAAGGTCAAGGTCACACTTAGGTGTTTATTCACAATGGAATGCTGCATATAAGGACATAAAGTATAGATTGTCGTGTCCGGGCTGAAACTTTCCCTTGTATGGACAGATTTTAAAATAACTTGCCACATGTGTTCGACATACCAAGACGATGTGTCGCATGCAAAAACCGTGTCCCTACCTCTAAGGTCAAGGTCACACTTAGGTGTTTATTCACAATGGAATGCTGCATATAAGGACATAGAGTATAGGTTGTCGTGTCCTGGCTGTAACTTTCCCTTGTATGGACAGATTTTAAAATAACTTGCCACATGTGTTCGGCATACCAAGACGACGTGTCGCATGCAAAACCCATGTCCCTACCTCTTAGGTCAAGGTCACACTTAGTGTTTATTCACAATAGAGTGCTGCGTATAAGGTCATAGAGTATAGGTTGTCGTGTCCGGGCTGTAACTTTCCCTTGTATGGACAGATTTTAAAATAACTTGCCACATGTATTCGACATACCAAGACGACGTGTTGCGTGCAAGAACCGTGTCCCTACCTCTAAGGTCAAGGTCACACTTAGGTGTTTATTCACAATGGAATGCTGCATATAAGGACATAGAGTATAGATTGTCGTGTCTAGGCTGTAACTTTCCCTTGTATGGACAGATTTTAAAATAACTTGCCACATGTGTTCGGCATACCAAGACCACGTGTCGCGTGCAAGACCCGTGTCCCTTTTTCTTAGGTCAAGGTCACACTTTGTGTTTATTCACAATGGAATGCTGCATATAACGACATAGAGTATAGGTTGTCGTGTCTGGGCTGTAACTTCCCCTTGTATGGACAGATTATAAAATAACTTGTCACATGTGTTCGACATACCAAGACCACGTGTCGGGTGCAAGACCCGTGTCCCTACCTCTTAGGTCAAGGTCACACTTAGGTGTTTATTCACAATGGAGTGCTGCATATAAAGATACAGAGTATTGGTTGTTTTGTCCGGGCTGTAACCTTTTCTTGTATGGACAGTATTTAAAATAACTTGCCACATGTGTTCGACATACCAAGACGACATGTCATGTGCAAGACCCATGTCCCTACCTCTAAAAAAGATACACTTAGTGTTCATTCACAATGGAATGCTGAATATAAGGACATAAGAATGTAGGTTGTCAAGTATGGGTGGTATTTTTTATGTTCAGAGGCAATTTAAAATAACTTGCCATATGTATTTGTTTGATCTTTAACTTTTCATGTACTGACCTTGTTCATAGGTCAATGTCACATTCGGGGGCATTCGTCACATACTGTGACAGCTCTTGTTTAGCTCTAAGTGTCTGTAGTTTGCACGTTTGTCTTAACAAAATTGGTAATGAATGTTTGTTCAAGTTATGCACCTGGGGTCATTACTGGTCATGCCCAGGGTTCACAGGTTTGGCAAACTTATATTGGGAAAGGTTTGAAAATCTTTTTGTGTGTTTTTGCATCCATCTCAGCACAATTGCTTGTGAATGTTTGTTGAAATTGATCAGTGTTGTCCTTGGATGTCCTTGACTTTGACCTTTTTACCATGAGTACAGGTTTGAAAGCATTTTTTTTGTCAGATGACTTTTACTTGGCACATATTGAAATAGTTCATGCAATTAATCTCCTTACAATTCTTTCTGGGCTCAGATGTTGAAGTTTTCAGGTAACCCAAACACAAAATGTGAACTATATGTCTGTTGCCTTTTACCCATACATACATGCTCTGGATTAAAAATGACCACAAGAGCCATGCCAGTAGAGCATAGGCCCTTGTGGGCCTCTTGTTTAATTTTTACGAAGTTATCGTTTTATGTGGGGAAAAATGTGACTGATGCAAGTTATGCATGAACACTATAGTCTTTACCAAGCATACATGTTTGGATCCAAAGTATTATGACAAGTGACCATTTTCTGGTTTGTTTACATCACACTTATGCATCCAACAGGAAATTGTCAAACAGCCAAAGCCTGTTTAAATTAGGGTTTTCCAACTACAAAAGTGACAATGACAGTAAAAAAGGGAATGGAAAAGTTGAATCTAAGAAGGGGTATGAGAAGATGTTTAGTTGTGTAGACGAAGATAAGAACGTTATGTTTTGTAAAATATGTAGAAAATGAGAAGAAAGCCGACGCTTTGTTGTTGGCACTGCGATTTCAGAATAGACAATATTAAAGGGCATTCCGATTCTGTGTCCCATTAGTGTCACCAAAGAACACTTGAACACTGCTCCCCACTCATAACTTTTGTTGCATTCCACACTGGTGAAATAAAGCCTGTGAATCAATCATCTGAGTTAGAAAAATATTTGAAAATCATTGAATTGTTTAATCTACGGATAAATTTTTATGTTATTATGTGTTTTACACTTCGGTCTAGTTAAGTTTAGGTCAGGTCTCGGAGGATTTCAAAGTTACTGGACCACTGGTTCAGCTCTCAAGTTTACGTCGAACCCCGGGGAATGTCAGTGTACAAGGCATTTAGGGTGTATGGCGTCACAGAGTCTATTTCACAGACAGGGCACTTGAATACAGCCTACTGGAAAGCTACTATTTGCTGGAATTTTATTGAATGTTTTCATAATTTGGTATTCAAAAAGAAAAAATACACTAAAATAACAGACCAAAACCTTATCAAATAGATGTCGAAGCAAGAATAAAGAAATGCTTTGTAGGGCTACATTAATGAAAATGTCATGAAATTTTCTGAAAGGTATATATAAAAATGAGACATTCATATTTATTTGGTATGAATAATTAAATGTAGCAAACTGCACAACTTGCTCTGTGCATCTGGTTGCGATCAAACCCACAACCTCTTGATTGTTAGCATTTTCAAGTTTATCGCAGTTTGATCCAGTGTCAGATAGCAGATACTTACCGTATACTAGATTTCATAGTTTAACTGCATGGTTCCTTTCTAGATTATGCCTAAGTGAAATGAAATCAGTTATTGGTCTAAACAGGGCCCTGTTCTTAATGGGAAAGGAGCTGCAGCCCTTTGACGACAGCAGATAAAATACAAAAAATAATAGTTTAATCTACAGATGAATTTGTTTGGTATTATGTGTTTTACACTCTGGTCTAGTTAAGTTTAGGTCAGGTCTAGGAGGACCAAACAATTATTATTAAGCTATTTGAGCGCCAAAGAAAGGAGCTGCAGCCCTTTGACGACAGCGGATGAAATACAAAAAATAATAGTTTAACTAAATTTATCATAAGTCTACTGGTTTACCATTTATTTAAATTGTATCGTACTACTAAACATGCATTTACCTACTTGTGCCTCATTTTACATATTTAAGTTAACATGTATTTATCAAAAGAAGGTTTCATTAGAAGAATGGATAGTTACATTAAAAGAAATTAATCTTTTTCAGATGAACCAGTGATTACAGTAAAAATACTTGAACCTATAAGAGGCGGAATACTGGAACTGAGGCACCACAGAGGCTATCACAAGGGGCACCTCAACATCATGCTATCACGAGGGGCACCTCAACACAACGCTTGAAATGATAATCTTGGACATCTCCCCTGAACACTGATGCAATAGTTTTGATCTAAAACACAGTTTTCAAATATAATTTTAACACTCCAGTTTGTTGGTAAAACTTTGTGTAGTGTTACTGTCTAATTTCCTTATTTTTATTTATCAGCTTTATAATCATAGAATTAAGATGTTCTGGAACAATACCAGATACTATAATATGTTTATATTATGAAACTTGAAACTTAAGCCCCATCATATTACCGATCACACTTAAGGCTTGTGCTTATTTCATTTACTGTATAAATCTAAATGAAAACTAAATTGAATAAACTCATTGGAAAACAGTTGCGATAAGTTCTTTTTATGCCCCCAAAGAGTGGTATAATGTATTTTAATTGTCTATCTGTCCGTCCGTATTTCATTCCCAGCGGTTTCTGATCAATATCTGAAGAACGCTTAGGTCGAGGCAGGTTGGTGATGACCAGCAGATGAACTCTAATGATTTTAAGGTCAAGGTCATTGTGACCTACAGCTGAAAATCTGTTCCTATCAATAACTGTTGACAAGTATGGCCCCTGGATCGAAAACTTGGTAGGCTGGTTGGTAATGACCAGCAGATGGAACCTATGGATTTTGAGGTCAGTGGGTCAAAGGTCAATGTTGTACACCTGAGCTAAAATCCGTTTCCGATCAATACCTGAAGAAAGCTTGGGGCCCAGAGACCTTAAACTTGGTAGGCTTGTCAATGTCAAGGTCGTGGTAACCTTAAAAATCAGTTTCTGATCAATAACTGAAGAATGCTTCGGCCAAAAGTCGAGTTGATATCTATTCCATTTTGCAGTGACTTTGCATTTCCAAGTTCATACATTGCTCTTTAAAATGTTACAGATCAATATTTCCAAACTCCATAGGTTGGTAGGGTAGGTCATATGTTATATACTCAAGGCTATCTGTCCATACATGCCCTAATACTAATAGCTATTCGTTCAACAAGGCCTTACTTGGGCATTTGGCACGTCTCCCGTTCATGATTAGTATATATGTTACTTCATGACGGATATGAACTAAAAAGTTTCAAAACAACATATTCTCTTAAGTAAGAACTAAAATGTTTTAATAAGACTTCTTTAGGCTTACTTTGCATGTTAGGTCTTAATTGACTATTTAAAATAATATTGGTTTAATATTTTTAAACTTTTCCATAATTTCGTTGGTGCTTTTCAAACTTGATGCTGAACTGGTATATGAAGTTCATAAATTCGTGTTAGGCATCATGGTTAATATATATAAGTTGTCTCCCTTGCATCTGAGGAAAATGCATGCAGTAAAAAAGTTCAGTTTTAAAGAAAAGTCCATTAAAGATTGATATTGATTTAATATATACTGTACGTATATAATTATGAAAAATCATTATAACTTCACTCTCTTAGTTTGGCCGTTTTGGATAAAAAAAAATTCATTCAGCTGATTTTGGCATCAATGCCCTTCAATTCAGTCATATACTGGTAAGATAACTGACAATAGAACATATTTCAATCGTATGGAAAACTGCCGAAATTTTCATTTTTCTTAAAGCGTTTTGTAACGCATTTAACCATAAAACATCAATTTTCGAACGTAAATATTAAAAAACTGCGATCTGATCGTTTAGTAAAAGTCTTATTCCACTGGTATTCAGATATTTACGCAAATCATGGCTCATTCCAAGGCAAAAAGTTGTCAAATGGACAATCTGTTAGAGGGCAGCTTTAAATTGTATACTGGATTTTTACTTTCCGTTAGCAACGCTCAAGAATAATGTCCGCAGTTACATCTATCACAGATAAAAAGCCGAAATATTTGCTAGTATTGTTTGTGTCGCCATCAGAGCATCGCAGACACTTGGTCTTAGCGGAGATTATTTGTTCGATGTCGTCGTCCGATCGTTGTCAAACTAATGTTACTGATCAAAATCATTTAAACGACATGCAGAGTCTTCAAACTTGGTATGCCCATTGGTATAGCTGTAGATAACCCCTATTGATTGCGTGTTCAAGGTCATGATGACCTTTAATAAAATAGGAAGAATGTCGTTCCAAGCATGTGACACATCCGATTCGCGATATTTTAGTGAACACTATATTAAAATCATATTCTACATGACCATTGTGTCTCTTCTTGACGAGTGTATGTACAGAATATGATAATAAGTACATGGCGTGAGTCTCACACCCCTGCATGTAAAACTGACAAGTTAAAAAGTACGATATTATGCGATCCAATTTTAATGCATTTTGAAAGAACTGGCTTACAACAATTAACCATCATAATAGCATAGTTTTTTTTTGTTTTATTTAAGAGTGCACTATTCATTTCTTTTTTAATATGTTCTTAGTTATAAAATTTCCCATTCTTTTTAAAGTCACTTTTTGCGTGTGTATATAAATAAGACGCTGACAGTTCATCATGTGCGGTTTAATCAATGAACTATGGAGTTTTATGAATGGAATGAGGATTGTAAACGTTCTTTGCAAATCATATCTGCAAACTGACTATATCTTTAAAAGCAAATAGAAAAATGCTTGGTATCAGATACAGTTAAAAAGAATACAATTTAAAAAAGGTACAACTAAAAGCTAACTTGGTTAAAGGCGACTCCCAACGGTTGAAAGCACCGCCCCATGTAATCGCTATTGGTCGACACAGCTTTACTATTTCATTAACAAACGCTGTGGCTATATATTTGCGATAGAGGAACGCGGTACAACGTAGTTTATATATAAAGCTAAAAATTGGATGACAACATAAATAATACTCGGCAGGTTCGGGTTGTGAGATGTGAGAAATATAATACATAATATCTGTCACATGGATTTATAAAATAGTTTATTCAGTTTTAACTCGCGTGAGCGATGCAACAATGAGGACGGCCAAGTCAGGATTTTCCTCGCCCGTGGGGCTGAGTGCTAGTCTGGCGGTTCTGTGCTGTATGCTTGTTCCGGTGGCTCAAGCTTACGATTTGTGCACATGCAACCATCTAACATGTCCGGCCCCCGAACACTGCGCGCACGGAACGGTCCCGGACCAGTGTGGATGTTGTATGGTGTGTGCACGAGGCGTACACGAGCCTTGTGGTGGCGGGCCAGAGGGGCCGGGTGTGTGTGGACTGGGGCTTCAGTGTGTTATCGACGCCCGACCCGGGGACCTCGTCACCGGAAACGAACAAGGCACATGCCAAGGTAAAAATCAGCGCGAATATCCAAATATGTACACTTGTATTCGACTTGTTTTTCTAGGTTTGGTCTTTATGATACATAACGAACATCTTAGGCATCATAAGTTGATGCTTTATGTGAAGACCGAACTAAGTTTAAGGCGTTTAACCTCAAGTTAAGCAAGTGTTATGTTTGTTTTCAACCGTTTGTATCATATATAACTGATTAAGGTAAAGCATTAAACTGCGCAGAAATGTGTCCTTACTTTATCTTCGCGTCCTATTATCGTTGTTGACAGTTCTTTTCACTTGATAGATATTACCGTAACTTGTGCAATAAAGACTCTGTTTTATATCATCTAAGGACTGTGTGTGTACACCAACTTCCTATTTACTGTGTCAGCATCTTTCCGAGTTTTTTTATTTTGAAGATATCTAATTTACGAGACGTTTTTAAGCGCTTCGAACAATATTCTTTGAATTACTGAAAGATGGAAATGCGCGGCAGCTCCGACCTCAAGTTTTGCACGTGTGAACCTGAAGCACGTGGTCAAGGGGAATGTCCGATAATCACCGGCATCGGTCCCTTTTCAGTCATTGGCCCGTGTCTGTTCACTCCTTGCTACAGCTGTAACAATAACTACCCAGATATGTTCCTGCGTAATAATGCATTAATAACACATGTACTGAAGATATTTAATTCTGAACTTCAGCTAGTAGCTATATTCATTATGGTCATTATAAGGTCATTTGTATTTTAAGAGAACAATATCTGTCTTGAAGTCACTTTGGTCAATGACCACACCGTTTAAACCATGTATACTCTTGAATAAATGTTTTGATCCGAACCGGGACCAATGCCAGCCTATCAGCATTTATCTGTCTTTGGTGATTTAGAGTCACTTCACTGTTACAAAACGGCAGTGATAAGTTAATTGAAGGCATTCTTCAAAGCCCCAGCTTAAAAGAAGCGGATCAATTAGTAGATAAAGGTCAGTTTTTTGTATTAACGGTTTTTGATGTTATCTGATATGCAGTTTTTCGGTAATGAACTGTTTGATTAAAGGGCACGTTCTTTAACTACCCTTGCCTGATTCAAGAAATAATCATGTTATCCTGATGTTATAATTAAGTTTTCACGCCAATGTATCCCATTATTTCCTGCTTTATCTGATAATTCCATTATTTTATCGACACATGCAAATTTAGCAATACCTTCCCACAGACTCTCCTACGGATTTCATATACTGTTAAGTCAGAACTGGATTAATTGAATATTTAATTTGATAAAAATAAATGATATAATTAATAGATATGTAAATGAATAATCCAGGACCAATAGCATCCTTCTCTCAGGAATAATTAAAACTGTTACAGAATATTAAAAGGGCCTGTTAGATACATATTAATGATAACCGTAAAATTAATAGCTCTATGTAGCTTCGCGAAAAAACTACGTACACCATTCACGATTGCATTAACTAAAGTTAGGTCTATGAACTGCAGCTATGCTCGGTTATAGCCTATGTGACAACTTCGCTAAAACTGTGAGTGCGAGAGGGGATGTCCCGCCTCCTTCTCCTGTCCCGTATGTCTGGAAAATGTTTCAAATATGGTTGACGGTAATCTATAAAAAAGTGCTTTAGTTATCTCCCTTATATTTAAAACGGCCATGCTTAGCTAAATCTGATTGATTATAAGAAGTACTGATGTACAAGTTATCAATAAATTTATGTAGGTAGAGCTATTGTCGATTAAGATTGATTATCAGTTTCAGTGGTGATTGTAAGTGCAATGACAGTCTCAGTTTGCAGACATAGCGAAAAATCTGAAAAAGTCTCGGTCATCTGGACCAAAGGGGGTTGTCACGGTGCCAGGACTCTATATTAGGGTCAGTTGTGACCAAAACTAGGTCCAGACCCAAAAAAATGTGACCTAGTTTTGGTCACAACTAACCCTAATATAGAGTCCTGGCACCGTGACAATCCCCTTTGATTTGGACCGACGGCCTCTGATATTATGTAGGTCCGAAAGAAAATTTGACGGTCCGACAATTTTTGTTTAAAAACTTGCTTTTTCAAAGCCTTTGTTTATAAGAAATAAAAACGTATTCATTTATTAACCAGTTAAACTTGAACACAAATAACAGTTCACAGAGCTTTATTTGACAAAATATTATTAAACCAGCTTAATTTAAGGTAGCCATTTATTGACACTTGCACTTAATCGGTATGAAAATTCTGATTGGTCGGTTTGTTGGCAATTTGTATTTTTCTGACCGAACCGGTACCGCTTTCGTAATCTAATAACACGTTCCAAAGGATTAGATTATTGTTTGGAACATTTGGAACTATTATTTAAAACATTCCAATGTTAGCGTTTCAAATCATTGCGCGATATATACACAGTAGTAAACATTATTTGGTAATGTATTGCAAAGGGAGGCAAAAGCTGCATGGAGTTTGACTAGTGTGGTACGCATCTGGCATTTATACTACCGGAAAATGACATCGGATTCGTAAACAAATGGTTATTGACAATACCACTGATAAAAACACGATTTTCTGTTAAACAAAATAAATTATTTTTACTTTTAAGCAGTGTTTGATAATCGATAAAGATTAAATCTTCATTATTTTTTACATCTGGCTGTGAAAACTGTCGGTCAGACGGACCAACCCCATCACAAATTTAGTCAGACCGAGTCAAAATTTAATGGTCAGGACCGTTTTTCATGATGTCTGAGTTTGCTTTAATACAATGAAAGCATTCCGGAGGTGGGTAGAGGGTGAAGGGATTAATGTGTTCATCAATCTGTGTAAGCCCAAATAACCCTAGGTACACGGTTGGCATTGGTTCATGATCTTGCCACGCATCCTGTATTGCGACTGCGAGTACAGCACTCATTGTTTCTATTTGTTTGTTTTTTTGTGCATTATCAAGATGCTCGTGTGCATAAAACAACAACAATAACTAGTACACTCATTATTTTTTAAAGGAACTCGCTCATGTTTAGTAAAATGCCCTTTTTTATTAATAGATAAATTTTGGCAAATTGTTAGAATTGTTAAAACTAAAAAAATCTTAGTCTAAGATATCTTAAGCTTGATACCTGAAACTGGAACCCTTCAGCAAATGGCATCAGTATATTTTCAAAGGAATATCTTCTTATTTGAATATCAAGACTTTTGTTTATCCACAAAATCTCATATTAAAGGTAGTACCTATCTTGTTCATTTTGAAAATAACTTTTTGATTATTAATGTTTTCTTATTTCAATAATTCACATCTTAGGTATTGAGTACTTTCACTTAATGTTAGTGTTCAATTTTTGCGATCTACTGATTATCCAAATTCGACTCTAATTACTTATAAAAAGTTGGTGTTTTTCATTGCATTAGTCAGAATTGGTCCATGGTAAATTAATGAACAGAAAATATGAAAAATCCAGTTGATTGTCATTGGCCCACAAGAAAACGAAAACACCAAATAAGAAATGTATTAAATTTGCCAAAATGGATCTGCTTGATTTGTGCTCATTTAGAATCAATAATAACACAAACATATGGCATTGCTTTGAATATTGTTTTTTTTTTCTCATTTATTTTCACATAGAGTAGTAATAACACATTATCTTCATCTTTATATAATATAACCTTCTATGCATCTATGCATTTTCTATCATTATGGTTAAGCTCACACACGCACACACGCACACACACACGCACACACACGCACACACACGCACACACATGCACACACACACACACACACGCACGCACGCACACGCACACGCACACACATGCACACACACACGCACACACGCACGCATGCACACACACACGCACACACACACACACACACGCACACACACACACACACACACACACACACACACACACACACGACAGTGATGTCCCCTACACTTAGATATGCATACAAGTAAAAACTACAATAGAGATTTAATATTTGTTAAATAATTCAACAAATACATACATTACGAAAATAAAAAAATAAAAAAGAATCATTATATGCTTTGAATATTGTTTGTGAGTTATACACCAAAAATACTAATTATGATTATACAGCAGTCGATTTAACACTATTGTACCCAATTGCATAAAACTGGTCCATCTTTCTGTTTACTTAAAATTGTATGTTATAATGTTAAATACATGTATATAGCACTTTAATAAAATAGAATGCATGACATTGTGTCTGTCAGCACAACCTGATAGTTCAATAGGATGGTCACTAAGAGCACATAATATAAATGTGTGTTCAGGCTCTTTAAAGCTACACTCTCACAGATTGACAGTTATGACATTTCCTTAGTTTTTATCTCAGAATCAGCTGATTTAGGTATCAATGCCTTCATTTCAGTCATATTAGATAGTTCACAATAGAACAAATCTCAATTGTTTGGAAAAATGCCGAAAAAATTATTTTTCTTAAAGCGTTAGTAACGCTTAAGGCCATTAAATAGCAATTTTGAATGTAAAAAGAAATAAATGTGATCTGTTCTTTTGTCAGCAGTCTTGTATCACTAGTTTCAGACATTTATGCAAAATTTGGCTCATTCCAAGATTAAAAAAAAATGAAGTTGTCAAAATGGTCAATACTTGAGAGTGCAGGTTTAATAGACAAGTTTATACTTTTTTGTAGCCTTAAAATAACATGTTATTATAAGTACATCAAAGTGTATACAGTTTCTTTCTCGGTAGACCTTGTATATCATTTCATTTGTTATTTTCATCATATGAGTAACATTTATCTAACATCATGATTTAATATTCACCAGAGCAGATAATACTTTCTGCCACTTGATGCAGTTTTATTGCATAGTTTGGTAATGATAAATTACTTCAAATTATGTATTTTATTGAGTATAAAATATTTTATGACATACATTGTCTCTGCACCGGGATGCCAAAAATGAAAATTAAAGTCACAATATAGCCATGAACACAATTTTTTCTTGTTTTTTGTTTACATCTTGCGAGATTGTTATAGTCCAAGTTATCAATATTTAATGTAAGCAGTCGTTTCTTTTTTTCCCCAAAATTTCTTGAAATATAATGGTCTTTTGACAAAAATTAGCTGTATTTTGTTATGAGTGTAAAATAAGGATTTGATCATATCTCGGATGTCTTAAACATATCTACATGGGCAAATTATTACATGCATATGATACTAGGCTTCCATCACAGTTGTGAGTCAACACTGACATTGCATCTTTTACCTTTTTTATTTGTGTAGCATTTTTTAATTCTTCATATGTAAAGGATCAATATTTCATAGAAATTCAATCCGATTATGAATTCAGCACACCCACTCTGACTGTGTGACTGCTCCATTTGAAATATTTGGATAGCCAGACATCAGTTCCTAAGGTTCGGTTTCCAAGTGAACCATGTAATCAAGTATTTCACACAAGACTTGCTAAAAGTTAGGAGCTTATTAAATATTCCATTCAGTTAGGCTATCAATTTCAAGGATCATGCACATATCTATATACATATTTATAAGGAAGAGCTCATGTATCAAGATAATGGAATTAATATACCATACACTTATAAACATCAATATTTATTGTAACGCTATATTGTGTTCTTATCTTTGAAGTAACTGCCATGCACAATTATATTTTTGAAATAAAAATGTAAAAGAACTGTATGTTAACTAAACATTCATATTCTTATAACAAAAACCTCAATCATCTTATGCAAATCCAGGCTCATTTTTATGCACTATTGATGTAGGGGAGGGGGGGGGGCACATTAGGGGAAAATCAGGCAGCAGTTGATAGACCTATGGAGACATCAGTCCAAGCCTCTTAGACTCTTCTTGAAATCACATCACAGAAAATAGACTTTGCTGGGTTTATTGATCTGATCTTTTTCATGCCTGGAACATCTCCTACCCCAAGGAATTTGTAAAAAAATCCTGCCTTAGGGGTAGGTATTAGACAAAGGAAGTGCTGATTGTCTAAATCTGTCTGGTTTGCTCCTCTCACTCTTTAAAGCTGCACTCTCACAGATTGAACGCTTTGACAACATTTTTATTTTTTGTCTTGTAACGAGCCATTTTTTGTGAAAATCCATGGAAACTACATAAAGAAGACTGCTGACAAAAAATTAGATGCCAGAATTTTGTATTTAAGTTCAAAAATTGATGTTTTATGCATTTTTCTTAAACCGATAGTAACGGTTTAGGCCATAAAACATTAACTTTCAAATGGAAATATGAAAATCTACGATCTGATTTTTTGTCAGCAATCTTATATTATTGGTTTGCAGATATTTACGCAAAAATTTGCTCTTTCCAAGATTTTTTTTTAAAAAAGTTGTAAAAATGGTAAATTTGTGAGAGTGCAGCTTTAAAACTTCTAAAATTCAACTTAAATTACTTTGCTGTTGATCACTTTTTACAAAGTCATATAAATCTAATTTTACAGTTGTTTCTCTGCCAGATAATTATTTTAGTAGTTTAGTGCAAAATTAAAATAAACCAATGATAGAATGGAAAAACTGTGTCTGTCTGCACCTGGAACAAACTAAAATAATTTACAAGGGAAGAGTGTTGTTGTTTATTTCAGTAATTATACAGCTGCACCCTGGGTGCATTTTACATGCATTCCAAGGGCAGGGTGGGCATGCCTGAAGTTACACTGCCTGCCACATAGGTGGGATACCTCCTGTCCCTGAAGATCCTTCAGGAATGCTCCCCATCATACCCTTCAACTGATATTGTAGGCAAGAACTGACATAGTCTTTGTCAAGAATGTTATCTTGCACTGTGATGCAAAGAAACATCTCTGTTAACTTTGTTTCAGAAGAAAAGAGGGACATTATTACAATATCTTTATTGTATAATCTCCTTTCCTCAGTAGCTTTTACTGTGAAAAATCTGTTTAGTTTGTGTTTGTGATACTTTGAGATAGCTATTTCCATGTAATACTGTTTTCTTCATCTGTTATTATTTGTTATCATTGTCAGTGAGGTTCTGCAAGAGCTGCTTTTTGTCTTTGATGAGAAAACAATGATGATTAATCTTTTTTACGTATCTCATATTGTAATTAAAAGAAACCCAATTCTGGCTGAGATTCCTGAGTAGTGAAGCTGTCTGGTATTTGAGACATGTGAAGCTGTATCTATTTGTTTGTTGACAGAAGATTTCATTGAGCTGGCTAACACTTGTGGATTATACAGGTTGTGGTGCTTGCCAAGCTAGGTAATGCTGCTGTAAAAACCCGTGTCCCAGTATATCTGTAGTGTTTGGCACCAGTATGTGGCAGTCTCACATGCACCAGGCACGTTGGTTGTACGACCACAGCACCTTCTGGCTTCTACCACAGCCCACTTCCAGACTGCACCGATAAAACTGTCAAAACAAACGTATTTCATTTCATTAGTGAGGATTTTGTTTTGTTTCTTAGCTAATTGTTTTACTGATAGGCACCATGCACTGGTTTGGTGTGTATGCTGTTTGTAGACCAAATTGCTGTGCCAATATGTCTACCTTCCTTGTTATAAATCAATATTAATGTGAATTGCTTGTTACATTATGTATGTAAAACTTGATGAGCATTTTGACAGTATTTCAATGACCATAATACATTTATGGGTCTAAAATAGTATACATTACATTCATTCTTGCAACCTTCAGTACTCTTGTCATATAATAAGGGTCTCAAACTGGGACCCTTTAATACTCTTGCCACATTCAAGGTCTTCTACGTTTTTTTAACTGGATTTCTTCAGTACTCTTGCCACATTCAAGGTCTTCTACGTTTTTTTAACTGGATTTCTTCAGTACTCTTGCCACATTCAGAGTCTGAAACTTGACTCCTTTAATATACTTGCCACATTATAGGTCTGTGACAGACTTGCACCACCCTTAAGTACTTTTCCCCCTTCAGGGTCTGTGACATGTACACTTGCATCCTTCAATATTTTTGCCATACTCAGCGTATGTGACACACTTACTTTCTTCAGAACTCTCACCACATTTAGGGTCTGTGACACACTTGCATACTTCAGTACTCTAGCCACACTCAGGGTATGTGACACACTTACTTTATTCAGAACTCTCACCGCATTTAGGGTCTGTGACACATTTGCATCCTTCGGTACTCTAGCCACACTCAGGGTATGTGACACACTTGCATCCTTCAGTACTCTAGCCACACTCAGGGTATGTGACACACTTGCATCCTTCAATACTTTAGCCACACTCAAGGTATGTGACACACTTGTATCCTTCAGTACTCTAACCACACTCAGGGTATGTGACACACTTGCATCCTTCAATACTTTAGCCACACTCAGGTTTTGTGAAACACTTACTTTCTTCAGAACTCTCACCACATTTAGGGTATGTGACACACTTACTTTCTTCAGAACTCTCACCACATTTAGGGTCTGTGACACACTTGCATCCTTCAGTACTCTAGCCACACTCAGGGTATGTGACACACTTACTTTATTCAGAACTCTCACCGCATTTAGGGTCTGTGACACATTTGCATCCTTCGGTACTCTAGCCACACTCAGGGTATGTGACACACTTGCATCCTTCAGTACTCTAGCCACACTCAGGGTATGTGACACACTTACTTTCTTCAGAACTCTCACCACATTTAGGGTATGTGACACACTTACTTTCTTCAGAACTCTCACCGCATTTAGGGTCTGTGACACACTTGCATCCTTCAGTACTCTAGCCACACTCAGGGTATGTGACACACTTACTTTATTCAGAACTCTCACCGCATTTAGGGTCTGTGACACATTTGCATCCTTCGGTACTCTAGCCACACTCAGGGTATGTGACACACTTGCATCCTTCAGTACTCTAGCCACACTCAGGATCTGTGACACACTTGCATCCTTCAATACTTTAGCCACACTCAAGGTATGTGACACACTTGTATCCTTCAGTACTCTAGCCACACTCAGGGTTTGTGACACACTTGCATCCTTTAGTACTTTAGCCACACTCAGGGTCTACTTCAGTACTCTAGCCACACTCAGGGTCTGTGACCACTTGCATCCTTCAGTACTCTAGCCACACTCAAGGTCTGTGACACACTTGCATCCTTCAGTACTCTTGCCACACTCAGGGTATGTGACTCACTTGCATCCTTCAGTACTCAAGCCACTCTCCAGGCATGTGACTCACTTGCATCCTTCAGTACTCTAGCCACACTCAGGGTATGTGACACACTTACTTTCTCCAGTATTCTAGCCACACTCAGGGTATATGACACACTTGCATCCTTCAGTACTCTAGCCACTCTCAAGGTCTGTGACTCACTTGCATCCTTCAGTACTCTAGCCACACTCAAGGTCTGTGACACACTTGCATCCTTCAGTTCTCTAGCCACACTTCGGGTATGTGACTCACTTGCATCCTTCAGTACTCTAGCAACAATCATGGTATGTAACACACTTGCATCCTTCAGTACTCTAGCCACACTCAGGGTCTGTGACACACTTGCATCCTTCAGTACTCTAGCCACACTCAAGGTCTGTGACTCACTTGCATCCTTCAGTACTCTAGCCACACTTCGGGTATGTAACTCACTTGCATCCTTCAGTACTCTAGCCACTCTTCGGGTATGTAACTCACTTGCATCCTTCAGTACTCTAGCCACACTTCGGGTATGTGACTCACTTGCATCCTTCAGTACTCTAGCCACACTTCGGGTATGTAACTCACTTGCATCCTTCAGTACTCTAGCCACACTTCGGGTATGTAACTCACTTGCATCCTTCAGTACTCTAGCCACACTTCGGGTATGTAACTCACTTGCATCCTTCAGTACTCTAGCCACTCTCAAGGTCTGTGACTCACTTGCATCCTTCAGTACTCTAGCCACACTCAAGGTCTGTGACACACTTGCATCCTTCAGTTCTCTAGCCACACTTCGGGTATGTGACTCACTTGCATCCTTCAGTACTCTAGCAACACTCAAGGTCTGTGACACACTTGCATCCTTCAGTACTCTAGCCACACTCAGGGTATGTGACTCACTTGCATCCTTCAGTACTCTAGCAACACTCAGGGTATGTGACACACTTGCATCCTTCAGTACTCTAGCCACACTCAGGGTATGTGACTCACTTGCATCCTTCAGTACTCTAGCCACACTCAGGGTATGAGACACACTTGCATCCTTCAGTACTCTAGCCACACTCAGGGTATGTGACTCACTTGCATCCTTCAGTACTCTAGCCACACTCAGGGTATAAGACACACTTGCATCCTTCAGTACTCTAGCCACACTCAGGGTATGAGACATACTTGCATCCTTCAGTACTCTAGCCACACTCAGGGTATGTGACTCACTTGCATCCTTCAGTACTCTAGCCACACTCAGGGTATGTGACTCACTTGCATCCTTCAGTACTCTAGCCACACTCAGGGTATGTGACTCACTTGCATCCTTCAGTACTCTAGCCACACTCAGGGTATAAGACACACTTGCATCCTTCAGTACTCTAGCCACACTCAGGGTATGTGACTCACTTGCATCCTTCAGTACTCTAGCCACACTCAGGGTATAAGACACACTTGCATCCTTCAGTACTCTAGCCACACTCAGGGTATAAGACACACTTGCATCCTTCAGTACTCTAGCCACACTCAGGGTATGTGACTCACTTGCATCCTTCAGTACTCTAGCCACACTCAGGGTATAAGACACACTTGCATCCTTCAGTACTCTAGCCACACTCGGGGTATGTGACTTACTTGCATCCTTCAGTACTCTAGCCACACTCAGGGTATGTGACACACTTGCATCCTTCAGTACTCTAGCCACACTCAGGGTATGTGACTCACTTGCATCCTCCGTACTCTAGCCACACTCAGTGTATATGACACACTTGCATCCTTCAGTACTCTAGCCACACTCAGGGTATGAGACACACTTGCATCCTTCAGTACTCTAGCCACACTCAGTGTATATGACACACTTGCATCCTTCAGTACTCTAGCCACACTCAGGGTATGAGACACACTTGCATCCTATAGTGTTTTAGCCATACTTCAATAGCAAGACTACTAGACATATCCATTAAAATATTCTAAAAGGTAGACTTTTTCTCATAATAGAATAAATTATCAATTGATGGAGGGTTTGTTAGCCATTGATGGCAATTCTTGACCAGTCCATTTTCATAAACTCTAAATCATCCATACCTTTAAATACCCCTTAAGTAAGGCATATTTATTCATCATTTCAATCCTGGTATTTTCTTTCATGCCAAGAACATTTGTTATTTTGTTTCAGGGTTTGATGCAAAGTACCAAAAACATATTCTATTACCAAATTTTTTAGGCTCATTCATCAATTTCAAATTACATGATAGGCCGGAAATCTCTTGCAGTTTAAATAACATGTTTGTTTAAAAAAGATTGATTATCATAGCATTGTTTTGCCTTTTATGGAATGGTGAGGGATTGAAGGTGTTCTACTGAACAAGTAGTTCCACTGATTGCCTTCACTGTTTATGGCCATTAATATCTACTTAAAATACCAAAGGGTAGCCGAGATCAGCACCTGTATTGTTGACTGGGTATTGGGTTCTCTCTCTAAATTGAACCCTTACTTGTTGACAAACATTAGCGGCCATGCTATAATGGTTTAATTGTGTAATAGAATCCTATAATATTGCTGCTGCTTCGGATTAAAATACTTCATTACTCTCATCTGTAATTCTTTTGGTTGAATTTAGGACCTGTTTATTGCCCATGTTAACAATTTAATACCTTTCTTGCTATGTGGTGAACAAAAGGTGAAAAGAGCACTTGGGATCAGCCATTCAATCTGTCTGTCCGCTAATGATGTTTTATACGATTATTTGGCATTTTTCACTGCGTCAGATAATTTAATGTGTCAATGTTATGACCAGTTTTGGTAAAGGAGACTTTGATGAAAATTTTCATGACAATTTTATTCTAACCAAGCTTATAATGACGAAATAGTGGCTCTTTTATGGATTTGATTGCACATTGTACAATGTTCATAAACTGGTTGTTGGCTTCTTGAGAGACATTGAAACAAAGACTGATGGAAACATTGTGGAAAACAGGGAAAACTGTTACTGTATATATTACCCATGTTATACACTTTCGCATGAGCAAAGTTACGATTTAAAGTTGTATTGCTTGTAATGAAAGCATGATCTATTTGCCTTGGTCTTGTTCAAAACAACACTGTTGGTTGTTAACATAATAAGGATTGACAGGACATGCACATTTCTGCAGTGTTGCAGCACAACATGGGAACATGTTATTTGTTCAGCATTTTCTACTGACTTACATGTTTTCATTTTTCAGTTGTTTCCAGCTGAACAATTTACTTACAGAAAAACAGTTCATTCATTGTTGTCTGAGTAGGATGAAAGCAATTTGTAATGTTCACTTGTTTTCCAAAGAGTACCATAATAGCCAAAAGATCTGTATGCAAAACAAAAGTTACTTTATCATTTGCATTGAATGGTTCAACTATCAATAGCTAGACAAAATAAGTTCATATCACACAATCTTTTGGACTTGATTAGAAAATATAGTTGAGATCAATAGCATGGTTTGTCTGGATTGCCTCCAGGCAAGGAATGCACTTGCACGATCTCCATGTTTGTTGCACAATAAACATCTGGTCTTCCTTTATCAGCTTGATGTGCGCCACAAATTGTTTATCTCCATTGCATTTTTGTTTTAAAGTGTTATCATTATCAATGAATTTGGTATTGTTTGAAATTTTGATACCCTTGTATATAATTTAAAAAACAGTGTAATTAATGGTATTTTTTTTTACCAGTAAAAAACATTTGCCCATAATGATTGTAAACTTTTGAAAACCTTGCATCCATTCTTCACACGGTTTCAATATCTGAAGAACATTTAGGCCCAGGGACCACCAACATGGTAGGCTGGTTGGTCATTACCAGCAGATGAATTTTGTGGTCAGTGGGTCAATGGTCATGGTTGCGGTGACCTTAACCTGAAAATCTGTTTCCGGTTAATAACCGAAAAACACTTAGGCCCAGGGACCTCAAACTTAGTTTGCAGGTTGGTCATGACCAACAACAGATAAACCCAATGGGGTCAATGGGTCAAAAGTCAAGGTCGTGGTGACCGTATGTAGTATTTTTATTTCAATATAGACCCCATTTTAGGAAGGTTTTTATAGGATACAAAAAAGGCAAACAATTACACATCCATGTCAGATATCGTTTGAGTTCAAGTTGGGATTTTTACTCATTACCTTTATATGATCTTAAATACAAATTGTGACCCTTTATTGACTTAAAAATATTAACAAACTTCATGGGAAGGAAGGATAAGTCACCTTGAAAATATGTTAGATACTGAAGACTATATATACAAACGGGTCAAAATACTAATGGCTATCAGTCCAAGGAGTCCATCCGGGGGCATTTGTCACATTTCTGTGACATCTCTTGTTATTTTTGTTATCAGTGCTATAAATTTAAGGCAGCCGTCAGGAGCAGTGCCATATTTTTTGCATGAATGATGCTCAGGATGAACATTTTCAACCAAGCCCAACAGTATTAAACAAAGATTGATAGAACCCTTGTGACCTTGAAGCAGGCTTTGAAGGCAATCCACCAGCTGTCCAGAGCTATTAATGTACTGCATATAATACCTGGGTGATTAAAACACCAGCATCAAACACACCTGGCACACTGGAGCAATACTGAACTGTCAGGACAGTCATGTTTTCTGGCCACTTGTCAACACAGATATTGCCAGTTATTTATGTGCTGTATACTTTGTTCGAAATATATTTGGGCAAGTTCCTTTCAATCCCTTCTATTAAATCTACTATTTATTTCTTCATAAATATAATCAGAATGTACTCTCTGTTTCAATTTTTTTTTATCAAAAAATAATTCATATAAAATTATGAAGTTACTTTAAGGCAATTTTTTTCTGAGGTTCATGTTCCTTCAATGTCTTATGAAAACACTTTGTGGTTCATGATCATAATTGCAGCGTTCATCGTGAGGCCCTGATAAAATATATTTGTAGTTTAACTTGTTAATCCATTGATTAATAAAAAGATAAGTGGATAAATGAAAAATGAGGGCATCAAAACTTTGCTTTGTGTTTTCTTTTAACAACCATTATCCATTAGGATGCCCTAATTTCTTGAAATACAGCCACTATCCATTAGAATGCCCTACTTTCTCGTAACCACAGGGATAAGTTGTCTCAAATCTTTTTTAATAAAAGCCAAGTGACTGCAGGCTAAACCTCATTTGTTCAAAGTTCATGACAAACAAACATCCTGACATTTTGAGTGTAGATGAATATATGTTTTGTTTGTAAAGTCATTGACCAGTGGAGCATTGAACCTAAACCTGGCTTGAACATGGGGAGGAGGGTTGGTCATGGGCTGAATGTTGTGGAAGAACTCGACCTTTCTATGCCTGAGAAGGGCATCCTTGGGTGACATTCCTTAATACAACAAGAACTGTGATTGTTTAAGAACTCTGTTCTTGGATCATGATTACAGACCTGGAGATAAATTGTGATCTGACCATTGACAATGTATTCAGGTTAGATTCAGGTTTACAGTGTTAGGGTGTGCCCCCCCCTGCCCCCCCCCCCACTCAACATTACTCTACTTGACAACTTTTTGGGTAAAATGTTCAAAAGCACCCTTGGTCAGATATAGGAGAGCTACAGAGCATAGAAAGTGAAGTTTGACTCAGTAAAGATTGTTGGCCCACTTCCCAAATGTTTTGTTTTACAAGTCAGTACATATTTGAAGAAAAAGTGACATGTTTGAGGAACATCCACTTTGTTGTTTGTCTTAGTGAGTGTTTTATATCCCAGTGATGTTTGTTCTTACCACTGTAATACTGTTGAGGCTGGTGGCCATGTTTGTGCAATATCCCTGTAAAACTGGCCTGCAGGCTGGCCTTAAACTGATTTATAATGCTGCAGCAGCTTTTGAAAGCAATGTAAAAGAGTAGACAGAAATATTTGATGGTTCTTCAGAGTGGGAGTCTTATGAGTTATCTGATTGAACAATTCGATTTAACTACATCAACACTGTTAACTTACTTAAATAATTTTAGGGTGCAGAATAACTGGTCTGGTCTGTTATGTGAGTGTGTGTGGCAGGACCAGACAATGACATGCTTTTTAATATCGCAAGAACACACAGAAGTTCACCATGGCCATTTATTGACATAAATTCTGAAAACACTTGTGAGACTATAATAGGCATTCAAGTGTTTTAAAGTGGCAGGGTCTACCTGATCGCTGAAGTAATGTGACAGGGTCTACCTGATGGCTGAAGTAATGTGACAGGGTGTTTGTTAGTGTTTTATCCTGTGAGTGGCCTGTTATAAAGTTTACCACCCGCTTGATCTCTCTCATCTGATTACCAGCTCATAATTAAATTAAAATTAATATCACTGGTATATTGACATTATCAGGCCATCTCGGATTGTGTACATTCCTATACCTATCAGCTAACAAAAAACTCCTGAAAAGATACTTGAAAAAAGGTGTGATTACCAATTTAAGGTAATGTATCCTATAACTTAATATGGACATACAGTGAATAATGGATGAATAATTGATAATTGACACATGGGATGTCATAAATTGATAGCTGTCACTGTGAAGGTGGCCATATCTGAGCCTTCTGGTATGAGTTGTATTGTGCTTACAGTCTGTAGGAGACAAAAGAATATGAATTGATTGTCTCCCACTCTTTTTAATTTTTACATATTACACCACCCAAGTAGGATCAGATAAAGTGACATCTTGGTATGGTGAGAATATAACTTTATGGGACACAGAATGAAGGCTTTGACTGACTTGTAAGCATAATACTGTGCAGTACATATACAGTCATAGGTAGCGATGGTCAAGTAACTTTCATAAACCATCTCAAACACTGTTTCAATGGGTCCCGGGGTTAAGTGTCTGCTCAAACATGCGTTGTTTAATACCTTAAAAATGCTTGATTTTTTAATCGTATATAATTTTGTCAAATTAAGAAATTTAAATTGTGTAAAAAACAGGTTGGGTTTTTTCGCCTTCATTCTAAAATCTCTATTAATTTTGATTTTATTTAATATGCACTCTAAAAAATTAATTTTATTGAAGATATTATAGTGGTATTGTTCTCAGTTGTTTTCGTCTGTATTCTGAGGTATGAATAGAATAAATCATTATAGAAGTAGGAGGCTATTGAATTGTTTGAAAATTTAGTATCAAGATTTGACCTTAGAGGGTCACCACTTTTTAACATTCTGGACCCTCAATCCACTGAGAACCAAAATTTAATGTTAAATAATTTAATAGAATTGGGAGTTTTTTTTGGATGGGTTTAAATTAGATTCAGATTGTATAAATTCATATGGGGTGAATTAGGCTAAATATTGGAGTGGAATGGGATTTGAGTTTTTAATGGTATTTGATTTGAAACTGAGAACAAATGACACTTGAACCAGGATATTTCCACCATATCTCTTGTGTCTTCATCAAGTTTGACTATATAACAATGTTATTAAACTATTCACTGGCCTCTTGGATTTTTGTGACCATTTTTTGATATTAGTATCCCGAACAATATTTGAAGGCCATAAGCATATTATAGAGAATATTTATGATCCATTATACCTGAGTATGTGATCCATAAAAAATACGCCTTATTAACTGATGTAATGAGACAGATAAATTGGAAATTAAGAGGAACTTTTAAAAGTACCGGGTATATATCATGCATTTAATAGTCTAATAAAGATTTCCAGTGAAGCATTATTTATATTGCAAATACTTCTAAAACAATAAAATTCAATTTTGCATATCAGATATGAGTTATTATTTTGATTAAGCATAACATTATACTGAAATAACCATTAATTAAAAATTCATTGAGATAAGATTTTCGGATCATTTGAAATATGACAATCCATAATGAAGTTATATAGATCATTCTATATGTCATTATAACTGCGGCCTCAATGATCAATTGTTCCATCACACATTTAATAAATTCTTAATTTCAATTTAATCTCGCTTAAGTGATTTTATAGCCCATTGTAGCAAAGCAGGTTGTTCATTATTATTTTATTCACACCCAAACCATGATATATATATTATAAGTTACAGGGTCAGTAGGTGACCCGATATGGGATACACGGGGTAAAGGAAACCATATCGGGTGAGAGCGAAGCTCGAACTTGAATATGGTTTCCTGTGCCCCGTATATCCCATATTGTGTCACCTACTGACCATTTAAAGTATACATCACATCGACAACCTGTTGACATGTTTAAATGTTTCCTTTATTTATCGGAATCTGATAATAGACGACATTTTAGTACGATATAAATTTGGTGACCCAATATGGAAAAATATTGGGTCACTGCTTGACGTTTATATTGTATAACACATAAGGAGTTATGACATTATTGTTTGTTTCAATATTGCGCTCTGATTGGATTATTGTGATGTCATTTAATCAATGATATAGGACATTACAAAAATAGCTATTCTTTTATACAAACATATGTTGTCGGTTACATTTCTTTCATAAAAACACATTATAGGGCAAGCGAGCTAATGACCATTCTCTATAAAAGCACGCTTCATGGAATATGCCCATGTGCCTTACTGTGTTCATACAGCATGAACGCAAGACAAAAGATGACCAATCCTTAAATAAAATAAATCAAATTTTTTTTTAATATACTTAATAAGGTTAATGGAAAAAAAAAATCCAATAGACCATGCAAGCCCTCAAGTAGAGCAAACTGTTTAATAGAACCAAAATAAGAATGTACTAATTAACATTGGCTGTTTTATGATACTTAGTGGCTATTTTATGATACTTAGAATAAAGCAGCCAATAATATCATGTAAATTTATAACTTATAATTGCATAATATTGTTAGTCATAATGCAGATTATGTAAATAAAGTTGAATCATAAATTGAATCATAGCTTCCCTCAGTTAGTCATATATGGGAATCTCTTTTGAAATTTCATTTCTTAATGTACATTTCGTATTATTAGTAATTAAGGAATTGCATTCACTACCATCAAGGATGGTTGGTCCTAAGTTGGGTGTTATTGTTCATAGCTTCAAACAAGCCATTCAAAGTCAAGTTCTTTATGGACTGTATTTTTTTTAAATTTATGGTCTGTGTTTCGGTTATGAGCGTAGAAGACAAATCAATTCATTTGTTTGGCCAATACATCATACTTAATAATACTAAATGATCTAATATCGTTAGTAATAAATGTCATAATCTACCCTTTTTTCACTAGATCTGTTTTCAAAGAAAATTTTAAGAGTTTAAAATTGAAATAGCCTATGTAATTTGAGTTTCTATGTGTACAAAACCAAAACTCCGGCTTGAATTATGCTCAAGTTATGACCCTTGACTAACACCAGTATCTTGCAAGCACTATCCTCCCCTTCTGGTGCTCTTGTCTGCACTGTTCAGTAGCATGTACATTATGGTATATGACATAGAAGAGATTCTTGTTTGATGTTTTATTGTTTTATCGCTATGTGTCCCTGACCTAGTCAAGTAAGGACACTTGTTGTCTCGCACCTTCTACACCGGCCACTGACAGCACTTACATACATCTTTCCTTGTTGATTGAAGTTGCCACTTGCTGTACATTTATCTGTCACCAAAAAAACTGTTTTTGCTGTGTCAAGACCAATAAACTATGGTGATATGGCAGGCAATGAAACTGTTTATAGCCTTATGATTGATACTAATTGCTACTAATTGATGTACATTAATTTTATCACCTTTCGTTAGAAGATTTAACGATTGAAATTTTGTTATTTGTCTGCTAAAACTAGTTTTGGTACTATGTGCAGTTTTTGTGGCAATTTTCATTCATCTTAAATATATATATGATGAAATTAAAGTTGAGTAACAGCAGGTGATAATGTTCATCAGGACTTCAGAACTTGTTTGTCCCTCTTTATAATACTTGTTTAGTTCTATTATTTAGTTTGACGAGGCATATGTTATTATTTGTTACTATTCTGTCTAAAAGGCCTGTGCATCTATATTGCTGTCAGCTGTAACTAGCCCATTTTTCTTATGTATTTTCAGAAATAGCTGCTGACTGTGATGCCTCAGCGTGTGATTCGATTGCGACCCATCGATGTCCGTCTGACTCGGTCCTTGTCTACAACAGCACAGAGGAGGAGACAGCTTGTTGTCGCACTACATACGAATGCCGTTGTAACCCGGCAGCTTGCAAGGTGCCGAAATGTTTTGCGGGGCATACACCGCAAATCCTTCGCCATAGTAACCAGCGCCCCGGCTCCTGTTGTGATCTCTACCAGTGCCAACCACTAGGTGTGTACTTGGTCTATCTGTATGCCTACCATACTACATTTTGATACAAACATTGCAAATAAATGAGGTTTATACATGGGAAACAGTGTAGAACATATAGGGTGTGAGTCATGATGGTGACAGTGCACCTTGTCCACCCAAGGGAACACTGTCCACTGAGGCTTTTGCCAAGGTTGACAGGGATTGCGAAGGGTTGACTGGGATTGCCAAGGGTTGACAGGGATGGCCGAGGTTGACAGGGATTGCTGGGGGTTGACAGGGATTGCCAAGGGTTGACAGGGATGGCCGAGGTTGACAGGGATTGCTGAGGGTTGACAGGGAATGCCATGGTTGACAGGGATTGCCAAGGGTTGACTGGGATTGCAAAAAGGGTTGACAGGGATGGCCGAGGTTGACAGGGATGGCCAAGGTTGACAGGGATTGCCAAGGGTTGACAGGGATGGCCGAGGGTTTACAGGGATTGCCCAGGGTTGACTGAGATTGCTGAGGGTTGACAGGGATTGCCCGGGATTGACAGGGATTGCCAAGGGTTGACAGGGATGGCCGAGGGTTTACAGGGATTGCCTAGGTTGACAGGGATTGCCAAGGGTTGACAGGGATTGCAAAAAGGGTTGACAGGGATGGCCGAGGTTGACAGGGATTGCCTGGGGTTGACAGGGATTGCCAAGGGTTGACAGGGATGGCCGAGGGTTTACAGGGATTGCCCAGGGTTGACTGAGATTGCTGAGGGTTGACAGGGATGGTTGAGGGTTGACAGTGATTGCCAAGGGTTGACAGGGATTGCAAAAGGTTGACTAGGTTGACAGGGATGGCCGAGGGTTGACAGGGATTGCAAAGGGTTAACTAGGTTGACAGGGATGGCCGAGGGTTGACAGGGATGGCCGAGGGTTGACAGGGATGGCTGAGGGTTGACAGGGATGGCCAAGTGTTGACAGGGATGGCCGAGGGTTGACAAGGATTACCAAGGTTGACAGGGATTGCTAAGGGTTGACCGGGATTGCCAAAGATTGATGAGGATTCCTTGGATGTCTATTTGGACAAATATGGTTTGAAAATTGTTTTTAAGAGTCCCCATTAGTATTAGATGTCAGGGTGACATGATGCTTTATCACTATTAAAATGAAAATACCACATTAATTTGGTTATATGTATATTTGTCATAGTAGTTTTATTTCAGAGACTTATAATTGTACGAAGTTGATGAAGTCTTAAATTACAAGAAATTCAAGAACGTTAAAACCGAGATGGAGGGCACATGCCTATCTGATACAGTGGTCATAAATATGGATCAACTTGATTGACACTAACAGGACATGAAAAAGAAAGCTGCTGATTAAATCATTGAATAGAAAGGTTTATAAAATCACAAATGTATATTTAAAGTGCGAGTTAGGTATTTGTGATAACAGGATACCTTGACATATAAAAAGAATAACCGAAGTCTAATAAGTGAAGTTAAGTCACTTAATTATTTTTAAAGATGTTGATGGATTTAAATATTTTTTGTACACACGTTTAACTAAAAAAAATGGTTAAATTTGACTTTGGTTACAAACCACTAATATTTCATGGAGTTCTGGGTTACACTGGTCTAACACTATAAAATACAGTATTTGTGATTTCCAATAGTTTCAAGCCTGAATTTAGATTGGAGACTAAGAACTGCAAAGCTTAAAGATGCACTCTTACTCCTTATAAAGATGTACCAATTAAAATAAGGATGAATAGATATCGAAAGCAATATATTTTCACTCAAACATTTCACTGTTACAGTCGAACCTCGCTATGTCGACGTCGGATAAGTCGACTTTCCGGTTATGTCGATTTTTTTTACGGTCCCGAATTTATTCCTTCTTATTCTATATTAAATAAATCTGTTTGTGTCGATTTTTTTATCTCGATTTTTTCGCTATGTCGACCTCGTTTTTCAGTCCCAGTGGTCGAATTTCACACATTTCCTATGTTCTTTATGTCGAATTGTAGATCGAGATGTAGGTGTGAAAATATTCATGACTGTTTGCGGCATGTCGCAAAATGCCGTGCGTGTCAATATAACAAACTGTCATAATAGGGGGATACAAAAATGTAATTGGTAAGTGCGAATAATTAAAGTTGTTTGTTTATGTATTTAATTAAAGAGACATTTATTGCTCAAGCTCTTCGGTATTGTATAAAACATGAACATTTTATTGATTAAATAACAATCCCGAATGGTAACAGAAAGAATAACTTCAAAATGTCAAATGTTAGTTCCACTGCTCTGGTCGACCAATTCAGAGAAGGACCAGGTATAAAATCTTACAATGTACAAATGTATGCAATTGTGGTTTTATATGTGTTTTGTGTGATCCATAAACGTAAAAGAAATAAATTTGACACAAATAATTCTTCTTTTGTTTCACTTTATTTTTCAATAATAAGTTTGCTGTTTTCACGACGAAAATATTAAACAAGACGGTTCAATTGTGGATGTAAACATCGTACAATCCAACTCAAACATGTTGGAATTGGTGATATTTTTTGTAATTTGGATGAGTCGACTTTTCGTTATCTCGACTTTTTTCACTAGGTCCCGAAAAAGTCGACATAACGAAGTTCGACTGTATTTTAAAAGATGATGTCAAAAGAATGTAAAATGAACATTATTTTTAGGATTTGAAAGATTTTTTGAGTGCAGACACAAACTTGCCACCTATCACAACACCAGATCAATTTCAGCTTTGGTTACAATTCCCCTATAGATGTTTGAGAATGTTTTTGATCCTTTTCAAACTATTTTTCAGAGAGAAAAAAATAAGCAAATGGAAATAATTTACCATTCCTGTATCCAGGCAGCATGGGGGAGGGGTATTTGTCACTCCTGTGACAATTCTTGCTTTTACAGAAATGGATAATGTTGAGACAAATATTTTTCCTTTATACGTAAAACAAAATTTACCCTGTAATAATTATTCTATTTAAAATGAATGTAGTTGTTCCTATAGTCATTCCATCATAAAAGAAATTTGAAAGTGTCATGTCTGATCACCCATTGGTAAGCTGGTTTCTCTGTAAACATACATCCTGTAAAATCATTTGTAAACATTTCTTTGGTTCACCTTTTTTTTTAAAGAAAAAAAAAATGTCAAGATGTTGTCATAGCCCTGATGTTGTTCATAGATGGTCTTCAGTGCAAAAGCATCAGCTTGAGCACATAATTAAAAAAAACAATATTCTCATAAAAATTGGTACATGTTGTCAGTGGTACATGTTGTCAGTGGTAAATGTCGTCACAGGCACATGTTGTCACAGGCACATGTTGTCACTGGTATATGTTGTCACGGGCACATGTTGTCACTGGCACATGTTGTCACTGGCACATGTTGTCACTGGCACATGTTGTCACTGGCACATGTTGTCACTGGCACATGTTGTCACTGGCACATGTTGTCACTGGCACACGTTGTCACGGGCACATGTTGTCACGGGCACATGTTGTCACTGGTACATGTTGTCACTGCCACATGTTGTCACTGCCACATGTTGTCACTGCCACATGTTGTCACTGCCACATGTTGTCACTGGGACATGTTGTCACTGGTACATGTTGTCACGGGCACATGTTGTCACGGGCACATGTTGTCACTGGCACATGTTGTCACTGGCACATGTTGTCACTGGTACATGTTGTCACTGGTACATGTTGTCACGGGCACATGTTGTCACTGGCACATGTTGTCACTGGCACATGTTGTCACGGGCACATGTTGTCACGGGCACATATTGTCACTGGAACATGTTGTCACTGGTACATGTTGTCACTGGTACATGTTGTCACTGGTACATGTTGTCACGGGCACATGTTGTCACGGGCACATGTTGTCACGGGCACATGTTGTCACTGGACATGTTGTCACTGGTACATGTTGTCACTGGCACATGTTGTCACTGGCACATGTTGTCACTGGCACATGTTGTCACGGGCACATGTTGTCACTGGTACATGTTGTCACTGGTACATGTTGTCACTGGTACATGTTGTCACTGGTACATGATGTCACCGGCACATGTTGTCACGGGCACATGTTGTCACTGGAACATGTTGTCACTGGTACATGTTGTCACTGGTACATGTTGTCACTGGCACATGTTGTCACTAGTACATGTTGTCATGGGCACATGTTGTCACTGGTACATGTTGTCACTGCCACATGTTGTCACGGGCCCATGTTGTCACTGCCACATGTTGTCACTGGTACATGTTGTAACTGGCACATGTTGTCACTGGCACATTTTGTCACTGGTACATGTTGTCACTGGTACATGTTGTCACTGGCACATGTTATCACTGGCACATGTTGTCACTGGCACAAGTTGTCACTGGTACATGTTGTCACTGGTACATGTTGTCACTGGCACATGTTGTCACGGGCACATGTTGTCACTGGTACATGTTGTCACGGGCACATGTTGTCACTGGCACAAGTTGTCACTGGTACATGTTGTCACTGGTACATGTTGTCAGTGGCACACGTTGTCATGGGCACACGTTGTCAAGGGCACATGTTGTCACGGGCACATGTTGTCACTGGTACATGTTGTCACTGGTACATGTTGTCACTGGTAAATGTTGTCACTGGCACATGTTGTCACTGGTACATGTTGTCACTGGTACATGTTGATGTTGTCATTGCCACATGTTGTCACGGCCACATGTTGTTAGTGACAATATGCACAATTATGTTAAACAAGGCGAATAACTTTGGCTTAATAATGGTTAAGTTATACTCCTTTATAGACTGAGAAGAACAGATGAGTGGTGACATCGCCCTAGGGTTCTCTTGCTTTTCCTAATCAAGCTTTTGACTGTGGAGCTCCAACGCACATGAGCATAATGGATATGACCAGGATGAAGGGCTTTAGAATAATTAATGTGCTCAAATCCCCTTTAATTTTTTATATTGAATGTTATGATCTTTGTTTACATAAAATCTTCAAAAGTCATTTTCCTTGTAAAAAAATATTGACAGAAGATATTGGTTTATACATTAGCAGAAAGACAAGATAATTCAGTATAGCTTTAGCGTCTAGACAAAGCTTAATATTCTTAACAGAACGTGCAGGTATTATGTTGAAAATTTATATAGCTTACCCAAACCCATAGACAGGAAAATATTAGAATTTGAAATATTTTAATGTCAAAATATTAAGATGAAATGAATGAATGAAATATGTGAACAATTAATTCATTATCTGTACATTTTTATGCCCCCGAAGGTGGGCATATTAAATTCGCACCGTCCGTCCGTCCGTCTGGCTCTGTTACTTTCTCTTGTATGGACAGATTTTAAAAAAACTTGCCACATGTGTTCCACATACCAAGACGACGTGTCGCGTGCAAGACCCGTATCCCTACCTCAAAGCTCAAGGTCACACTTAGTGTTTATTCACAATGAAGTGCTGCATATAAGGACATAGAGTATAGGTTGTCGTGTCCGGGCTGTAACTTTCCCTTGTATGGACAGATTTTAAAATAACTTGCCACATGTGTTCCATATACCAAGACGACGTGTCACGTGCAAGACCCGTGTCCCTACCTCAAAGGTCAAGGTCACACTTAGTGTTTATTCACAATGGAGTGCTGCATATAAGGACATAGATTATAGGTTGTCGTGTCCGGGCTGTAACTTTCCCTTGTATGGACAGATTTTAAAATAACTTGCCACATGTGTTCCACATACCAAGACGACGTGTCACGTGCAAGACCCGTGTCCCTACCTCAAAGGTCAAGGTAACATTTAGTGTTTATTCACAATGGAGTGCTGCATATAAGGACATAGAGTATAGGTTGTCGTGTCCGAGCTTGAACTTTCCCTTGTATGGACAGATTTTAAAATAACTTGCCACATGTGTTCCACATACCAAGACGACGTGTCGCGTGCAAGACCCATGTCCCTACCTCAAAGGTCAAGGTCAATTTTAGTGTTTATTCACAATGGAGTGCTGCATATAAGGACATAGAGTATAGGTTGTCATGTCCCGGCTGTTACTTTCCCTTGTATGGACAGATTTAAAAATCACTTGCTACATGTGTTCCACATACCAAGACAACGTGTCGTGTGCAAGACCCATGTCCCTACCTCTAAGGGTGGTACTTTTTTATGTTCAGAGGCAATTTAAAATAATTTGCCATATGTATTTGACAAGTGAAGGCAAGATCAACTTTTCATGTACTGACCTTGTTCATAGGTCAATGTCACATTCGGGGGCATTCGTCACATACTGTGACAGCTCTTGTTTTAATCTGATATAGTATATCTTCAAATTGCACTTGACTTAATTGTAATAATGATACGTTATCATTACTATCAAAATCATACAGATTTTGTCCAGACATTATTATTTCAATTATTTCCGTGTAAGATCATTTGTTGCTTTTGCGTATATTATTCAAACCTCATCTCAAGTGTATCCACAAATAAAACTAATTGGAAAAAATAAATAAACAAAGTCAGTCAAAATAATTGTACATGATATATTTTGGTCAATGTTTAGAAAATGCCAGTAACTGCCATGCAACTATTGTAGCCTTTATTTCAGTCATGAATTATTTTCTTCATGCAGTTGTTGTTTAAATATTTGCTCCACACTGTCGCGGAACTTGACATTGACTCCTGTAAATTGATATTCAAACTTCTAATGTGCTTGCATACTGAACTGAGCAGCTTCAGCATTTTATTGCCTTGTCCAGCTATATTGGCAAAATGCAGGTTAAGGCCGATATGTTTGACAAATGTGTGGTATGTGTTTATTTGTTCTAGTGATTGCAGCACATGTGACAGGCTTCTGGGGTCACTCCGGGGACAGGAATATCTTGCTACCATTGTAACCTTACTCAACCAGCTTATGAACTGTTGCGATACAAAAATATTTACCTCAATGTTTTTGTTTACTTTCACGAATGGGTCTATATTTTCAGGAGGAGTGACCGTTAAATGGCTGACAAGATGTTTGGAAGCAATCTTGTTATAACTTGACTTTGCCATATTTCATTAAGTAACGTCTTTACCGATAGTGGCAAGGCATATTGTCACAATGTTGAGGGTGCACAATGTTGAGGGTGGTGCATCTTTAAGTGCTGGTGTTAACCTGCACTTTAATATGTAATCATTGGTTAACAAATAGACAGTGTTCTGGTTAAATATGATTTATTTGTTGTTGTCTACAAGCATTTAATATTTTCCAGACAAAAATAACATGACTTTATTTATGTTCAATAAATATATAACAGTATAACTATGAATAAATAGTAACAATACATACATACTATTATGTATGAGGATTCCTGGTAAGAGTATAGAGTATAATAGTTTACGCCTTAAAGAAAGGTTTAGCTGACAATGTTATCATGACAAGAGGAGAGAAATTAATAAGGCCTAAATGGTCATATGTGATTTTGTACTTTTTTATAGAATACAAAACTTGCTTGACCTCTTTCTCAGTCTCTCATACTATTAGTAGAAATACCCACTGACAAGCATGATGTACGCTCAATCTGTACGAACACAAGCATGATGTACGCTCAATCTGTACGAACACAAGCATGATGTACGCTCAATCTGTACGAACACAAGCATGATGTACGCTCAATCTGTATAAACACAAGCATGATGACTACGGGCAATCTGTACAAACACAAGCATGATGTATGTGCAATCTTTATGAATACAAGCTAGTCCACCTAAATGGCCGTCAACGAGTCTTTTGACGAGACATCCACCATCCCAGCAAAAAGTAATGAACAGTCCTTGCGCAGAGAATGCTCGCGGCCACAATTTTGAAATTATCTCTGTTATAAATTCAAATTTCTACGAAAATAGTATTGCCTACTGTTAAACACATATTTTTTATGTCATTATGCCAAAACAATGTTCAAATATCATAAAACAGTAGCATGTGTCGATTGTTTATCAAGTATCCCGATATCTGTAAATCTGGGACATATCTGAAAGGCTGTGTACATGTATAAAATGGTATTCGTGACCAAGAATATATTTATGTGAAAATAACAACTATATTGACAAATTCAATTTAGTTTAGATCACTGTCGGGTATATATTGAACAATTTTGTCATTATTATTCAACATCGATGTATAATATTACTATACATTATTTCTCCCAGTGTTAAATGGTAGAGAGTTGTAGCGTTACAGGGATACATAAGAAATGTCAAAACAATAAAAAAAAAATATCCCTGATCGCTCATTATTGTAGCTAGAACACAAGCATGATGTACGCGCAATCTGTATGAACACAAGCATGATGTACGCGCAATCTGTATGAACACAAGCATGATGTATGCGCAATCTGTATGAACACAAGCATGATGTATGCGCAATCTGTATGAACACAAGCATGATGTATGCGCAATCTGTATGAACACAAGCATGTTGTATGCGCAATCTGTATGAACACAAGCATGATGTATGCGCAATCTGTATGAACACAAGCATGATGTACGCGCAATCTGTATGAACACAAGCATGATGTACGCGCAATCTGTATGAACACAAGCATGATGTACGCGCAATCTGTATGAACACAAGCATGATGTACGCGCAATCTGTTTGAACACAAGCATGATGTACGCGCAATCTGTATGAACACAAGCATGATGTACGCGCAATCTGTATGAACACAAGCATGATGTACGCGCAATCTGTATGAACACAAGCATGATGTACGCGCAATCTGTATGAACACAAGCATGTTGTATGCGCAATCTGTATGAACACAAGCATGATGTATGCGCAATCTGTATGAACACAAGCATGATGTACGCGCAATCTGTATGAACACAAGCATGATGTACGCGCAATCTGTATGAACACAAGCATGATGTACGCGCAATCTGTATGAACACAAGCATGATGTACGCGCAATCTGTATGAACACAAGCATGATGTACGCGCAATCTGTATGAACACAAGCATGATGTACGCGCAATCTGTATGAACACAAGCATGATGTACGCGCAATCTGTATGAACACAAGCATGATGTACGCGCAATCTGTATGAACACAAGCATGATGTACGCGCAATCTGTATGAACACAAGCATGATGTACGCGCAATCTGTATGAACACAAGCATGATGTACGCGCAATCTGTATGAACACAAGCATGATGTACGCGCAATCTGTATGAACACAAGCATGATGTACGCGCAATCTGTATGAACACAAGCATGATGTATGCGCAATCTGTATGAACACAAGCATGTTGTATGCGCAATCTGTATACATATACAGTGAGAAGTTCTATTTGCGAGTATAAATCCAATCTTAAATAATGCACCCTTATAAGGTTAGTGAATTTGGTATTTTACTGAAAAATAGGACATAAAATTTGTTGTGAATTGGGCTATATTTATAATACATTTGACTTGCATCTCACAAAGAAATTTATCTCAAGTTATTGTCAATATGTCTTGTTAAGTGCTTTTAAAAGAAAATAAATATTACCTAGGTCTGGGGTACTTAAATACAGCTGTGTTTACTTTGTGACACCCTGTGAGATTTTAATTTAAATTAAAACTTAATATTTCATAATGGCAAGTTCTTGTGTAACACATGAGTCCGTCATTTCAGGCTATAAATTACTAAACAAATACCTGATCATGACAACATGATAGGTAAGTTTGTTGTTCTTAATTCCAATTCAACAATTACACATGATAATTTCCATGTTTGTTTGTGCTTTATGATAAGCCTCTTAACCAACTTGTAGATAACACTGGCACTTTACAGACTTTTTCAGGAGTACGGGGTAAGTGTATGCCCACTGTTAGTAAGTGTTGACAGCTTTTAAAATGAAGTGAGAAAATATGGGAATAACTATCCAATGTAGAAGAAAGTGCTCTGTGTCAACCCTTTGGTCAGAACATGCATCACGATGTCTATATTCTATAAGACGTACTGTCATCCATGTGGTATTTGCTTTTAGTCATAAATTATCTGAGACTTTTTTATTTGCAGCCATGTATGTGTCATTACTCTCTCAAACAGGTGAGAATATTTGTAAGTTTAATAATCTGGGCCGGTAAACTAAGTTTAGAGCGCACTTGATCATGATGTGAAACAAACACGTCCCAGGTTCGATCCCCAGACCGGCTGAATATTTTTCTGGGCTTATAACATATGACTGGAATATGAACTAAACAAGAAATGAATAGGCATCTAGCAAAATCAGTGCTCCTTATAATTGATAAACTCAACTTGAAATCATACTACCATTTGCATTCTTCTCTTTATTTCCTCAAGACATCCATAGTCATTTTTATAAA
This sequence comes from Mya arenaria, assembly GCF_026914265.1. Lineage (NCBI taxonomy): Eukaryota > Metazoa > Mollusca > Bivalvia > Myida > Myidae > Mya > Mya arenaria. Next base: position 15,756,889 of record NC_069132.1, read on the forward strand.
CAGATAATCTCTCATAAGTTGTTCGAAAATCAGACAATCCAGTCGAGTACAAGGCCGGGGCATTCTCTAGGCTGTATTTAGGCGGACAATGATAATATTTTTATACCGGCTTGTTGCAGACCACAATGAATATCCAGAGGCTCAACTCAATCTGACATTAAACACCTTAAAGAAAGCTAATTCTTTAGTGACTAGGCTACATGTCAACAGCCATTGAGCTAATTTGTAAAGCAAACATTGGCCAGCTTACTCTTTTGTGGTCAAGCGGCCAGGATAACTTGAAATACAAGAACCTTGTTGACAGTAAGTAAACAAAAAATATTGAAAAGTCTAAAACTGTCACACTTTTACCTGACTTATCACTTTAAAAACAAATCGTCTAATTAATCTATCAATGTACCTGACAAGTGCCAGTAGGGTGCCAGAGTGGTTCAAACAATGGATGGATAGGGTGTAGTCTTTTGGCAGGAGGCAGGTTGCACAGTTGGGTGTAGGATTTAGATAAATCAAGCAGCAGTGCAGAGCATGTCTGAAGAAAACTAATGATTTATTTGACCTTGATTGTAGATTAGAAGGTCAAATGGTTCCTGCTGTATCTCATAATCCTGTATTACAGCTAGGTATCAGTGGGCGTCACAACTTGCATGTTAAAATTGACCAGTTTAACTTGGGTATAAGGCATTACAACCTTCATTTTTCAGCCAAGCAAATCACCTCTGGTCTCAAATAAGTATTAATTGTTTAGACTTGCAGTTTTACAATTTAACAGAAATTTGAAATGACACAAATTTGGTTCCCCGCCTGCCAAAAAACCCCTTTAAATCTTAGTCTGTTAGAACAAAAAGTTGTGTATAATTGTTTTGCTTACCATTCTATTCTTCATCATTAAGATTTTACAGAATATGTTTCAACTATATTTCTTGGTATTCTACATTGGCACCTTTGCAATAATTCTCATCATATTTAGTCTGTCAGTTTTTCTGTTTTTTATCCAAGAGGTCCCAGGTATGATACCCAACACAGAGGTTGCTCTAAATTTATTTCATTTATGGCTACTGTATCATCAGGCTGAACACAATTGGAAAGAACTTTTGAAAGTTATATAATTTCCGACCCATCACAGTTTTATTATACTAACCATTCAGGTTGATTAGTATAGGAATCTCACGCATGGTCAATCCGTCTGTCTGCCTGTTGGTAGTTGCTTGTGTCCTGTCCAATACTTTGTCATCCGTGATGGGTTTTGGAATTGATTTCGCAATAGTGACCTCCATAAGATGATGGGTCCCTAGCTGCAACGTCAAAGTCTCTGTGCACCTCTCAAACAGAGTCAGTTTTGCTGAAGATAGTGGTTCATGTATCTGCCTTGCGTTGTTGAATTCCAAAATAATTTAGCATAAGTGACCACCAGTAAAATTTACCTTCACGTAATCTTTAAACATATCGATTGTTTCTTTAAAACTTGCCAGAGTCAAGCAATCATACATCCTGTGTCAAGGCTCTGAGCAGGAAATAGTCTTGACTTCTGTAATAGCCTTATTTAACTTCAGTATTTTAATTTTGTTTTAATTTAATTAAAGTAAGCTTGTTAAATAATGTTTTAGTGATTAAGAAAATTAAGATTGATCATGCTTTTATTAACACATTTAAATGTCATTATAAATCTTTGTAACACAATAATTACTTGTTTTTTATCTATTCTACTAATTACCCAGTTATATAAAAGCAAATTAATTACATTTTTTTCCCGCCATTTGATGTATTGATGTGATTGACACTCCTAGAGAACTTTATGCCTTGCCCAATGGCTGGAAGGTATCTATAGAACTTTATGCCTTGCCCAATGGCTGGAAGGTATCTATAGAACTTTATGCCTTGCCCAATGGTTGGAAGGTATCTATAGAACTTTATGCCTTGCCCAATGGTTGGAAGGTATCTTTAGAACTTTATGCCTTGCCCAATGGCTGGAAGGTATCTATAGAACTTTATGCCTTGCCCAATGGCTGGAAGGTATCTATAGAACTTTATGCCTTGCCCAATGGCTGGAAGGTATCTATAGAACTTTATGCCTTGCCCAATGGCTGGAAGGTATCTATAGAACGTTATGCCTTGCCCAATGGTTGGAAGGTATCTATAGAACTTTATGCCTTGCCCAATGGCTGGAAGGTATCTATAGAACTTTATGCCTTGCCCAATGGCTGGAAGGTATCTATAGAACTTTATGCCTTGCCCAATGGCTGGAAGGTATCTATAGAACTTTATGCCTTGCCCAATGGCTGGAAGGTATCTATAGAACTTTATGCCTTGCCCAATGGCTGGAAGGTATCTATAGAACTTTATGCCTTGCCCAATGGCTGGAAGGTATCTATAGAACTTTATGCCTTGCCCAATGGCTGGAAGGTATCTATAGAACTTTATGCCTTGCCCAATGGCTGGAAGGTATCTATAGAACTTTATGCCTTGCCCAATGGCTGGAAGGTATCTATAGAACTTTATGCCTTGCCCAACGGCTGGAAGGTATCTATAGAACTTTATGCCTTGCCCAACGGCTGGAAGGTATCTATAGACTTTTATGCCTTGCCTTACAGCTGGAAGGTACGTATCTAGAGAACTTTATGCCTTGCCCAACAGCTGGAAGGTATCTAGAAAACTTTATGCCTTGCCCAACAGCTGGAAGGTATCTAGAGAACTTTATGCCTTGCCCAACGGCTGGAAGGTGTCTAGAGAACATTATGCTTTTATGCCTTGCCCAAAGGCTGGAAGGTATCTAGAGAACATTATGCTTTTATGCCTTGCCCAACGGCTGGAAGGTGTCTAGAGAACATTATGCTTTTATGCCTTGCCCAACGGCTGGAAGGTGTCTAGAGAACATTATGCTTTTATGCCTTGCCCAAAGGCTGGAAGGTATCTAGAGAACATTATGCTTTTATGCCTTGCCCAACGGCTGGAAGGTATGCCTTGCCTTACAGCTGGAAGCCATAACTTGAGAAGTGTATCACCAATAAAGATCATACCAGGGGCCCATAATTTGAAACTTTTCCATGACAAGATATCATCATCTCTACTTTCATTGATTTAAATTTAAGCATGTCATGTAAATTTAATATGTCTAATAACAAATGATCTTAAAGTGTAATACAGGAATAACTCTGCGTTCTTGTATGGCATGTAATAAGGACAGTAAAAGTTTGACAGCAGGAGAACTCCCAGCAATCTCTGATGGGCCCAAGATGTTAGAAAGTATTTTAATCAGTGAATCAATTAAGTGTAGTTTGGATTTGGCAGAGAAAATGCTCATTACCAAAATAATGTTGCATTACAATCTTGGCACTGTGTGCGCCTTTCAATTTGAAGCAACTATTTTTTACTTGAAGCTTATTTTGCACTATACTCCAGCTAAACATTTTTTTGAAAATTACAGAAAACTGAATATTTTAAGTTAATACTTTACTATTATGAAACTGCTGATCATTTTCTACATTACAGCACATTATGGCATGTATTAAAGTGATTTGGTCTCTCTACATTAAGCAAGCAAGGTGACAGGGTTGTGCCCTAACTTAGCCAAACCCATTGTTATCTTTAAAATAGTTAAACTGTAGATGTTTGATAGCACAATCTTGCTCTGATCTTTATTGAGACAGAGCTGGATGATGGTCATAATGACTGTGAAGTGCATGTAATCATTTTGAAGTGATACTCGAGATTATATCATAATGATACACGAAAATGTCTTCTTGTTTGAAAGCCTTCTTGACCTACCTGTCACCTTACATCAATGGATCATTTACAGGCATCCAGCATTATAGAATATAGGTTACATATCACTGATACTTACTGGGAGTTTCATTCATAGCTGTGACATGTGATATAGTGTGTTGACAGGCCGGCACCTGGTTTATAATGACCAGGTGATCACCTGTGCAGGAAACCAGAGCCGGGCTCCAGTGCATAGTAGGTTGTCGAGGTAATCCAACACTGCAAGCCCGGGCTGCCTATATATGCTGGGTATATCGGGTATACAGGGGCACATTGTCCTCACTGTTTGGCTAATTGGGTGGAAGAGACCGATGGAGCCCTGTGAAAATAAACATTGGGCTGTTGGAGGGATTCGAAGTGACTTATAAGTGTATCAGGTTGCTTGTTTTCAATTTAAAGCAAATTATCACTGTCTAGTGTGGTGTTCAGTTTCACAATTTGAAGACTGCATTTGTTCATTTGTAACAAAATGTGACCTTTATTTAATTGTAGAACTGTAAATATCTAAGAAGGTGAATCCAAATCAGGGTATCAAAATGTGGTGTTTTGGGAGAATGGGCGGCAAAAATACTTGTATCCAATGAATAATGTAAACATGCTGACATAGGTATATATAATGAAGAAAATAGGGAGATTAGCTCTTAATTGATGATGCCTGCATGATCAAACAAATACCTTACATTTCTTGTCAATCAATCTAGAGGCAAAGAGCCCCGTCACACAGGAACTGTATACCTGGCTTTGATGGCAAAATTAATGGGATCAGTTATAGTAGTGTTTCACAAGGAAATGCAAGTTATCACATATATTGTTTCTATATGTTCCAGGCATTGTCCAAACCTTGCATGGCCCTCTAAAGTATGTTTGCACATAATTGTATTTGTATTTTACCTCTGGACATTGTTGCCCTTGCGCTTGTTGTATGACTTTTTTGTACTCTGAACGTATCTCTCATCAGGTTGTCTGTCCGAGGGAGTGGTGTACAAGAACAATGCGACGTGGCGGGAGGGCGACTGTGTTATGTGTCACTGTGTCGGGGGACGCAAGCAGTGCCAGGCTGAGATGTGTGTCAAGACATGCCACAACCCCGTCTATGTCCCAGGACGATGTTGCCCCAGCTGTGAAAGTAAGACTGGCTTTAAGTCATTTTGATCATGTTGTAGTATCCTCGTATGCAGTGCATAAAACTATGTAAAAAGGGAAAACGTCATATTAGGAAATCTCTATTTAAAACAAAAAACTCAATGGTGACACAATTCTTGATATTTTCATATCAAAGCTCTGCCACTCAGCACTGTCTAAGATGAAAATTGGTATGTTATGAGCATGATTGCCAATGTCATTCAGTTATCCCAGCAGTTGAGCTCGGTGACAGAAAAGCTCTGTCAAACTCAAGAATGTGTACGTTTTTTTCTAGCATTAACAGTTTTCCAGCGTAAATGCGAAAATTCCTTGCATTTAAACAATACAATGAAGTTGTAGACATTTTACCAAAGCCTCTTACATTATTATGATTATTTTCCTTGTCAAGAAAACTATAAACAATAATGGGCAATGTCTTTTTGTGTTAGTTAGTGGAAAGCAAGAGAGAAAATGAAAATTTATGTTCACCAGGTAAGAAACCAAGCATGAGATGAACATTAAACCTTTGCCAGATTATTTTTTGGAAGCTTTAACTTTTTTTGTCATAAACATTTTAATTCATCACAATTAAATTTATTTAATGGTAGAACTGATAAAATTCCTCGCTTTCTCAATATGTCAAGTATTTACCATGTTATGATATTATCATGTATTTAATTATCGTCTTAATAGAACTTCTTTATTCTACAGAGGTGTGATCAATTTACTTCATCTTTCAAATAATTCATATTTAACTGCCGTGAATCATAATCTATCATAAACAAGCAAACAAACATCTATTGATGAAATATTAATTTTGCCATAACAATTAATTGTGTATTCACAGGTAAATCAGTTACAATTAAATGAAGCTTGATAAAATATTACAGTTCTAAAGATGAAGATTGTGCATACCATTAGAATTGTTGGCAATTAAGGGCCCTCCACAGTGCAAAAGTTGGTTTGAAGGGAACATAAAATGTCTAGAAATTGCGATTTTCTACCTCCATAACATTCAGGTGTGGGCTATATAGGAATCACCAGTCGATCCGTCCATCCATCCGGGTACACCAGGATAAGTCTCCTTTACTCCAACACTCCATATGGCTTTGAGATATTGACTTCACATTTCATATATAGATAGATCTCATTCAGGAAAATTAAGTGCAAATTACAAAAGAAGATGTTAGCGATTTGGGCATTTGCATGTATTTTCGGAAAAACGTTCCTAAAAATTGACTGTGTTTTTGTGTCAAAATATTCAAGACTACCCAGTCAACAATGCCTTGTGGCTTCGGTGTTGATTACTTCTATTTTAATAAAGACGTTTGATTTTTTGTAACCAGGAAGTGAATTTAATTCACTATTTCATTAAATATCTTCATCATTGGGAACTACAAAACATTGTAACTTGAACATTTTGACACAAAAACATATTTTTATTGTCAACAAAGTTTCCTGAAAAATTGAAAATGCTGTTTGAGCCAAAATCTATTCAAATACTATTTTGCAAAACTTATAATAAGCAAAATATTTTTTCTGTAAAAAAAAAAGTTCCACAGAAGTTATAAAACGCCAGTTTGCAATGGACTTTGTGCTACTTGTAGAATTCGACCCCTCAGTTCCTCCCCCCCCCACACCAAGAAAAAACAGACACTCAATCGCAGTGCTGTTTTTGAAGGAATTACTCAGAATTTGATAAGGTTTCTTCATTTTACTTGCCACGATTCACAATTTTCAAGACCAGAAAAGGTTTCAGTTAATTTTAATATTTCAAATATTTGTCATTTTTACATAAATCTAAATTGCATGTGAAGCATTTAGCAAATATTTGTATGATATAAAAAAAAACTTGGTGACATTTTGTATGAAATGAATCTGTAAACTGACAGCTGTGGTTTGAAAGATTGTAGTAATTGCAGTACTTTTGTATGGCATGTCAAGCCATTATAGTTTTAAATGCAATGATAATTTATATTTCTTAAATGACAGACTGAGTATCTGACAAGATAAATTGCGTTATTTTTTTATTCACAAAAATGCAATGAAAGACGAAGGCCAAATCCAAAAATGGTGAACTTCCAACAATAGAAAGAAAAAATGCATATTTTAATTTCTACGCTACTTTCCTCAAAAAAAGTTAAACTGTTCAGCATTTGTATACCCTTATTAAGTCAGCAAAAAGATAGTGAAAACAAGATATTATAGACTGTTTTTATATTGGAAGAATAACTTTTGTTAGTAGCATTCGTAATAGAAATTAAGATAGGGAATCATTAGTTTGCAAATATTGCATTACAGAATTTCAATTTGCTGTCAAATTGACAACTTGTGGTGTTGGTATAAAAATGCTCAAAAACAGAACAAAACTGTAAAGAAAATCTTTAAGTAATTAATCTGCCAAAATTATCAAAGAGGCCTTTGCATACTTGCAGTCGCTTAAATATTCTAGATGGGGCAAAGTTTTAGTGATAACAAAACACTTTAAAACATTCATGACATTTTTTTACAACAGGTAAAAATGGCCCATAATGGCTTTCTTTTCATTTATAATGAACTATTAACATGAATAAGTATTAAAGCTTGCAGATTGTGTGCATTGTTATAGGCACATATCTAGGCCGTTCGCCATAAAATTTGCATTTATTAATTACCTTCACAATAAAACAAACATTAATGTCACACTAACTGATAACAATATGTGCCACTGATTTCTCTGCCTTGACATTAAATTGTATGGAAAATACTTCATAACTTAGTGTTTATGCTCATGTTTTCACCAATGGGATCACCAGACAGATTCTGATTAAATCATTTAGAAATCCTCTGACGAAAACAACCGCCAAATGTCCATTAAGTCATAATAGATAATGTTTCTCCTGTAAAATGGGTGTTAGACATTTTGATGTTGTACTGGCCGTCTGTCTGTCTGTCATGAAATGTTGTCCGTGCTAAATCTCCAAAACAATTGTTTTGATGAAACAGGAATGATTATAATTACTGAGTCTACATTAGTTGTGCATTAATGTCGGCAATTTCCGCCTGCATAAGTTTTTACAGAGTTATGGCCTTTATATTTTTACATATAGTGCACTTAGAGATTAGTTGATGAAACTTGATAGGAATGATAAGTACCTGCAAGCCTTGTCAGCATTAACATTTGTATGTTCAGTGAGTGCTCGGGTCAGTTTTCACAGTGTTATGTCCCTTTTCAAATCTTAAATGTAGTGCACATAGATATTCTTTCTACCTTGGCAATAGCAGTCGATGTGCATTACTTGAAACATATTTTACAATCACCTTGAAGATGGCTGTCATAATTTAGTGGAGCAAACTACTTCTACAATTTATACAGCATTTGTTTAAACAGAAATGATCATCATGAACAGGTGCGATGTTGAACCCCAAAAAATTGATTCAAGATTGCTGACTGGCTGCCATAAGTCGTTTCATTTTAAATCATCCCCCTTTGTTATATTTTTTTCTTTCTTGGCAACCACTGGCCAAAGATCACACTGTGTGTCATTCTGTTTGAGTTTGACATGATGGAGGTGGGGTTAGTGGGTTTGCATGTGTACGTTTTGCAGCTAGTGTCAAACATAAAATTCATTAAAGTAAAGCAACTGTGCACCAGATGATCAATTTGCAAGAAAAAAAGAAAATTGTCGAAAACTGTCATAAACTTGGTATTAATGTGTACAATGCATTGAAACTTACTAACTAAAGTACCACAAAGTTTACAATTTATTTAAGTTTAGCAGTTTTTTGTATTTTTCCATTAAAAAAGATTACTGGGTATGTCCACCTAGTAGAATTCATTCCTTATGCGTGATTGGCTAGTCGATGTTATCATATGATATAACCAAGTTAGGTAGATTATATATAGCTTAATCATATCACCTGTTTATAGTAAGCCTTCGTAGCTCAGTGGATACAATGGTGGACTGCAATTTTGGCGACACAGGTTCGAACCCGTGTCTCCGACACAATTTTTTTTTTTACATTTTGGTACTTTTTTTTACAATTATGATATTAAGCGTAACACATTCTATTAAATAATTGTCCTGAGATTTGTTACAGAAAAAAACTTTTTTTGGTGCCAATCTGGTGTACAGTCCCTTTAAAAGTACAATTTTAGATGAGAAAAACATTATATATGCTTGCCTCTAATAGAAAATGGTGGTGTATTTATCATAAAGACAAACTGGTTTATTATACCAAAAATAATGCAGGTGTATGCAAAAAAAAAGATGTATTTCTTCCTTCGCTGAAATTACAAATTGCAGTTGTTATATTTTCACAAGATTGTTTGATGTGCATATATGATATGCTTTCATCTTTGTCACTGTAACCTTTGTTGCAGTCACATTAGCAATTTACTTCTGTTTGCGACTGAACTTATCTTTTGAAGGTTTTGGAGCATTGAACAATCTTGGCTTTTGTTCTGCTCAGATACACCAAGTGAATTCTGAATCAAGGAAAGCTGACTGCCACCAGCAGTGATTGAGCATATTTTATGTATCAAAGGGAATGTATTACCAGGGAGCAAGCTAATACACCAGCAAAAAATCCATATTTGTGCAGTTTGCATTTGTTTCACATAAAGCAGCCAAATAAATTATAACCTAAAATTAAATTACAATCTCTGAAGTGCCAAAACCTTACTGTTTAAAATTGCTTCTGGGGCTGAACAAATTGACTGTCTATTTGTTTTTAAAAGTGCATTTTTTTATTAGTTTATTTACAAGTATGTTTATTTGCAATATAGTAAAATGATTTGTTGTACGTTTAGTGCAGTCACTTCTCACTCGCATGTCCCTGGCTCGATTCCACGCCTGGAGAAAAGTCTATGAGTTTAGTTGGGTACAGGCAGCTGCAAGCCAAACAAGTTCGTGGCTAATACTTCCTGGTACTCTGGTTCCCCCCACAGCACATGATCACATTCTTCCATAACATCATTCCAAAGAGCATGGTTAATGTAGTTATAACTAGTTTCACAACTATTTTAAAGTATAATCAGTTGAAGATCCCGTGCAATTACAAAAGTATATAAACATGTTTATTTTTATTCAATTGTATTTTTCTAAAATTTATTTAGAAGAATGTCTGCATCACCATTGTATCTGAGCCAGAATTCTATGGTTGCCAAGGAAACCGGTCAATAAAGGAGGAAGGCCATTCATCCACTGCAAGCCTGGGTTATGAATGGGGAGTGCTGATGAACTTTAGATTGAAAATTAATTGTCAGAGAATGTGTGGGCTTATCAAGATATTTCAGACAAGAATCCTCTGTTACCTGGGATTGTCAGGGAATATTTTAATTGAGATATTGCATTTATGTACAGGTCAGATTTGGATTTAAGTGTTTCTGTTAATTCCATGATGATTTAACCCAGTTTATCCCAGTAGTATGTTATAAAAATGCAAGGATTTTTGCCATAAAAAAAAGAAAGATAGATAGAAAGGTTGAAAATAAACTGGCAAAAATGAATGAATGAAATTGTAACTATATCTTAAGATTAGACTTGCTTCAATTCAGAAAATATCTACCCAATGTTCATGCTTTCTTGATATCGACCTTCAGCATTTTAAAAGCAACTTGGTTGACTTGGTCATCATAGCTCAGGCAATTGAGAGATTAGAATTGTCTTGGATCTTTGGATCAAGGTCATCACTAAAGCATTTGACTGCAAGCATCATGGAGCTGATACCTTTTGTAAGGTCAATTTTATTGCTGCTACTTTTTCTGTTTCATTTGTTTTCTGGTTTTAACCTAATCCTTTTCTTGACATTAGATAACCATTGTCCAAGATTGAGTGCTTTTGTTGACCTTCAGATAAGAGATGTTGATCCCTGTGCATTACACATTCAGGATGTTTTCCTCTGTTAATCATGCAGGGTTTTCAATTTAAAGATGTGTTGCCAAGTATCTTTCACCTCTAAAATACTTAAATTGTGAGTTTGCAAGTGTTTGATGTTCTCAGTAATTAGATTGTGATGTTTTTGGCAGCTGCTATATAAGCATTTCTCCAGACCTGTACACCCACACATGCAAATATTTGGGTACTGTGTACCTTAATAACAACTGCATTTGTCATCATCAGTCGCATGCCCTCATCTTCCACCAGGACAGTATCTGTGATAATGAAACAGTCATATTGTTTGCATTCTTTCAATTAATCAGGCATCAGTAGTTTTTTCGCATGTTTGCTATAATAATAAATGAGTGTAATCATTAATATTCATCAGTACAGACTGGGTGATTTATGAGGTTTCATTCTCTGCAGCCAAATTTTATTCCTGTGTTTACAACAGATATATTGGGATACTGTATCAGTTCAGTTCGTCAGAAATGTCAGCAATGTCAATATGAACTGACCCAGCCAAGCCCAATTATCTGATAGCTTCATTTATCTGGAATTGTAATTACCTATGAAGATAGATCCTGGAATTGCATCAAAGGCTTTACAATTTGTAGGCACCAAAGTCTCAGCAAAGGACACTTAACATGTCTTTTTCTTGGAATCTTTGTTAATTGGTTGCATATACAGCTTCCACTTGTTACATTATTTTTTTACAATTTTTTTCTTTGGTATCAAGAGCAACAACTTGGCTATTCCCTAGATTTACAAGTCCTATGACAACTGTTTTCAGAGTCTCAGAAATATGACAAGTAGACCAACCTCAGAACCACCTCAGAAACATGTGACTGTTTCCTACAAGGTTGTCTGGATAAACTATATATCAAAGATAGGTCACAATTTTGTACTTCAGAATGTTTTGTTGTGTACTTCAGAATGTCTTGTTGTGCACGTAGCCTGTTTGAAACACCTTGAAAACTGACTCACAGTCCTCATTGGCACTCAGCCCCAGCTGCAAAACAGCCCAATTACCAGGAATTGCTAGAAAAACAGACAATTTAATTAAATTATCAAGATTAAGAACCAGTAATTGCAGGAAATAAGGTGGAATAAAATTTGAATAGAAAACTATATTTGTTGTGACATATTGGCTACAGCTGTGGAAGATCAGGACCATTGAGTTTGGGGTATTTTTAGCCAGAATGTCATATAACTGCCAGAGACCGGTTGATAGGTCTGAAGACCAATTAAAAGTTAATTCTGGGGAGGCAAACTGTCTTATCAGTTGGATATTCCTGGCTATCTGCTAAGTAATTAGTGACTGCATCAGTGGCTGATAGGAACTTGGAAACACAGAGGGCAGTATGGTGTTCAGACCAGTGTGTCTAGACAATAAACATGTAACATTGTCTGTGTGTAATGCCATCACAAGTTCATGTGTTTGCCTCTATCATTCCAAGGTTGTTTTCTTTTGATCTAGTCTTTTTTGCTTATAGTTGTATATCTGTGTTTCTAGCCTGATATAGACCAGACTTCAAGAGAAGGGAAATTCTGCATACTTTTAACCTTACTCTATTGAAGGCTCAATGTTCAATTCTCCAGCACAAAAACTCATTGGATAAAGGTTTAAATCTCTTGTTTATACACTATGTAACAAAACAAAGACAAAAAGCAATTGGAATTTACTGATTCAATCATAGAGATCCTAATTGGGACTCATAAACAATTACCAAGAATAATTGTCATGACTTGTTTAAAACTTTTGTATATGCCCATGTATAGGACACATTTTTTCCCCTAGAAATTCCAAGAAAACAATGCCTGCGTCTTATCTATGGTATAAGGTTTCTGACAAACAAACAAAAAAACAAAAAACAACAAAAAAAAGTCATTTTCAGACCGAATCTGACTCCTCAGATAAATGAATGGGGGAAAAAGAGTTTGTTTACTTAATTTCAAAGGGACATAACTCACATTGCCTCGATTAAGTTATATCGACAGTGTAAATCGGGATATGATGAGTAAAAAAGAAGCGTTAATTATATAAAGAATTATTGGTGTTGGAATTGTAAATAATGTTGCTGTCATCATTAAATAGCTTCTCAAAATGGCAAAACAACAGTTAAGTGAATTTGACTGATGACAATCCTGCAAGTTATTGTTATAGAACAACATTTGCCATTCCCTGGAAATAGCTGATAGTACTTGTGTCTGTACCCAAATATTAAGGCTTGTCCCTAGCTTAGGTAACTGTTTTATTGTGAAGGCATTACTGATTTATTTTTCTGTCTTGTTGCACTTGAGAGTATCAATTATCATAATTTAAACCAGAAGTCAGAAACCTATATATTACCTCAGAGCAATTCAGTTCTGGGTTCCAATTTAAATTCCTATGAGGTGGTTTGTTTTTATAGGAGAAAATGCCAACAAATTGCCTGTAATAGATTTAGCAGTTGATGATGCAAGTGTTATGTGGCTTTGAAATCGAGGAAGCTATTTTGATATATGATGAATTGTTTTTGCAGCAGAGGCGCAGAGGTATAAGTATTTTTACGGCAGTATCAATTGATGATGCACACACCCTGTTGCCGGTTGGAATGTGCAGCTGCCTATATGTTCGTATACAAGTTCTGATGATCTTCTGTGCATTCTGAGTCAAAAGTGTTTTGATAACTTCTGATTTTCAGTCAATATATTGTTTGCTAATGGAATGTGAAAGCTAACTTTCCTCCTTTGACATGCAGGTATGTCTTTCTGCCAAAAAATGAAACCTCTTCCATATATTCCATTATAATTCCTGCAGGACAGACATAGTTATATGTGTGTCAACAGATAGCTGAAAGTAGACAGCACTTCATGACCACTGGTCAGTCTTCCAGTGACCACTGGTCAGTCTTCCACTACCAGACTATTCTTCCCTTATTCAGTCACAGTAGCTGCCAGACAGGTTATCAAAATCTCAAATGGCCTGACAACACTTCTTGGCATATAGCTTTACAGTATACAGTAGTCTTCCACTTCAAGCAGGGTTCACAGTAGACACATGACACCGGCTATCAGGCAGGCTATCAGGCAGCCTGGTGCTGACAGACAGTGGTGGAGTCAATCAGGGAACCAGTGTGATTTTCTCTCACCTCTCTCTCAGTCTGTCAGCACTCTGTCTATCATGGTTCAACATCTGGCCGTAGTGATATATTGTCTCCTGGTTAAAGGAAAATGACAGGTCTCTAATTCCTATGTCTACAGAGACCATAGTCCCGTTTTCATCATTTCTTCAATGACACATTGTTGTTTAACATTTTAACTGTTATGCAGGGTGGATGGAATAGTTTCTTACATGGTAGACAGTTCATTGTTCCAAGAATTTGGAAAAAAAATAGTATTGTTCCAAGAATTTGTAATAAAAGCATTCCTTAAATTTTTCAATTACAACACAGCTCTGCAATAAGTTCATGGATTCTTCTGGTAGAGTTATCTTGCCTGATCAGCGGTCCTTAATTTTGGCAAATGATGGATAGAAATAGATGTTGATCTTGCACTTGAGTGGAGAATGTGTCAGTTATTGGCCAACTGCTGGGTAAACATGGCTGACATGGCCAGTATATACAGAGATGACACATGACAAGATAGTGTGATGTCAGACCAGTTACAAGGCAAATACCTGCTTCTGATATATGATAGAATTTATCCTCTTGGCAAAATCATTTTAGATTTTACAACAAATAGGAATGATTGCAGTACATAATGAATTATCAAAATGTTATCTTCAAGATTGTTTGTGTTTGAATATCAAAGTCAAACTGTATCTATAAAAAGGATGCAAAATGGCAGTATTTTTAAAATGAATAAAAACCAACTGTTTCCTTCAGTTTGTCCTGAGCAGCAATTGATAGTATGTTGAAGGTTTTGCTGGTTATTGAAGTAATGAAGTAATGATTCTCCCCTCTATTTGCAGCCCCAAGTGTTTACCCCGACCAGTCGTCTGACTCCTGCCCGAGCCTAGATATGTGTAACATCACCTGTCATTCCGGACTCCGACAAACTCCCGATGGCTGCCATGTCTGCAAGTGTAGACCAAGTAGGTGTTGGGTATCAGTGCTAAATACATATAATTTATTTCTATAAAAATGGCTAAAATATTTGTTGGATTTTGTCCCATGACCAACAAAGAACAGTGTGCAGTTTGCACCTCTTGTTTGCAGTGCTCCTGTAACATGTGAACAGTTCCGTTTCATGTGAATAGTGAGGATGTCAATTTGCAGTGTTCCTGTTTCATGTGAGGAGACAAGACATCTGTTTGATGTGCTCCTGTTTCATGTGAGCAGTGCAGACATTTTTTTGCAGTGCTCCTGTTTCATTTGAGCAGTGTTTGCAGTGTTATATATGTAATAATTAAATGTGTAATATAACCAGGCAGCCCGTTGGTGATAATTTGTTGTTTATTTCAGTCTTTATTTAATTTCCAGGACTGTGTTTCCAAGACTGTCGGTATGGCTACATTTTTGATGAGTTTGGCCAGGAGACTTGTGACTGCCATGCCATACCTCCCTCCTGCCCTGCTCTGGACGCCTGCTCCAAAGACTGTAACCATGGTTACCGCGCCAGCAAGAAGGGTTGCCCTAAATGTCGTTGTAACAAGTGCTCACCACTCAACTGCAGCAGGAAGTGTAGCCATGGGTACCAGACAGACAGATTTGGATGCGAAGTGTGCAAATGTCAAGGTAACCTATTTAGGACTTCTTAATTCTCATTAAATAAAAGGAGAAATAAAATATTGAAATAATAGGTGCTCTATATTTATTTTTTTATTTAGGGGAAATATAATTCATGAACATAAATTATTTATAACAACCTTTCAAATCAATTATCAATTATCAACTGCAGAGTTGTTGTGGGAGCGAAACTGCACTGTCAACATAACAGAGTACCGGCCTGGTCAGTTGTGGACGACGGAGGACTGTCACTCGTGCAGGTGCACCCATGATGGCTCCGTCACATGTCAGCCAGTCATGTGTCCTGTACAGACATGCCTGTTTATGGTGAACCGGGCAGAAGAATGCTGCCCTGTCTGTCTCAGTAAGTTGATAGCTATATACTCTTCAGTAACAAACACATTTTAATATGCATTGTGAAAACATACCCTAAAATCATTAGACTTTTTAAGCTTATGAAAGAAAAATTTATGATTGTTAATGGCAGAACAAACACACTGGTGCACATAATTGGTAATTTAATTATTGCGTTTATCATAAATTTATTTAACCATATTTCTGCAATAAAGCAATAATGTTTAAAAGGAATATGTCTGTCTCACAGCAACGACTTTTTCAATAAAAACAGCCAGACACAGGAAACTGTTCCCTGGATTGATGTTTTGTTCTGGTCTGCCAGATATAACATTTCATGACATAGTAGTTAATTGTAATCATGGCTGGTATTTCTCGCTTTGACAAAAGTATTTTGTGCCCAGTTTTCTGAATGTGGGAGATGTGTTAAATACAGGACACTGCCAGTTTCACAATTTATCCTCTTTAATTAACTTTTACAGCTTTATGATTTATATGTGCTGACTGCACCTATATAATTTGCAAGTTATTTTCCTGTCAGTCTACATGTTACGTAATTATGGCTTTTCAACAGCTGAACTAACAACATTGCAAGATGAAGGCATGAGGCCATACAAATAATATGTTCTTGATATTCACTTTTAAATTTAGTGATATGCCCTCTAGCAAGCCCTGATTACCTTGTCTGTTTTTCAAAGAAAATTTGTAAAGGAAATGTTAAAGCCTTTGTGTCTGCTACTGCAGCATCAATGTACACATGTTGTGTCATGAGCGTCCATTGCTGCATCTTTGTACACATGATACACATGTTGTGTCATGAGCGTCCATTGCTGCATCTTTGTACACATGATACACATGTTGTGTCATGAGCACCTGCTGTGGCATTCTTGTACACATGATACACATGTTGTGTCATGAGCACCTGCTGTGGCATTCTTGTACACATGATACACATGTTGTGTCATGAGCACCTGCTGTGGCATTCTTGTACACATGATACACATGTTGTGTCATGAGCACCTGCTCTGGCATTCTTGTACACATGATACACATGTTGTGTCATGAGCACCTGCTGTGGCATTCTTGTACACATGATACACATGTTGTGTCATGAGCACCTGCTGTGGCATTCTTGTACACATGTTGTGTCATGAGCACCTGCTGTGGCATTCTTGTACACATGATACACATGTTGTGTCATGAGCACCTGCTGTGGCATTCTTGTACACATGATACACATGTTGTGTCATGAGCACCTGCTGTGGCATTCTTGTACACATGATACACATGTTGGTTTATCCCCTTTTATATCTATACAAGGACAACAACCCCAGACAAGCATTGCACTCTCTAAGTTTTAATTCAATGTGAATCCTAAGAGCATAGAACCCAACAACCAAATAAAACTCAAACCTCTGGCCTTTCTTCTTGATTTAAGTTATCTCTGAATATATAAAATAGCTAACTTTACTGTTTATTGTGTGGGTAAACTCCCACAAAGTATCATTATGATGAAAAAACAAGCCAATTTGGCCGTAGGTTTCACAAGTAGATGGGTTATTTTCCTGTGTGGCTGTATTGAGGTATGCAAATTTGATCAGGAGATATGAATGATCACAATATAACTGCATAATTGCATCATTAACTTTGGGCTGTGATGAAGATGTTATAATTTAGCCTATCTATTGAACACACCTCATACATTGACAGTGCTATAGAGTTTCTGATTATAGTAATGCATCAACTATTTTTCTGGGAACCCCTGTCAGTGCTGTGTACAGACATGTAATCCATCAGTTCGGATAGTTTGTTATTTGTATAAGATACCGTAATTGAAGGTGAAACTTTAAAAGTTTAAGTGATTAAGCATTATTTTAAAATTGCACGAAATCACAGCCATCAATCAAATAAATAATGTTTAATGAACCAAAAGGAAAAAGTATTTCAGGTGCAAATACAATGTGATTTGAAAATTACCGTTTAAACAACCGTGGCATTTTTTGTGCGTATAATAAAGAACAATATGTCAATACGAAGCATTGTTCTCATTTAAATGTAATCTATATAAAATATATTGTTTAAAGATTCTTACATATACAGATATGTATAGGTAATTGCACAGAAATATGGCAACGGTGGCATTAATATTGTTAAACTACCAGTGTCTATTTCTCTTTTTTTTCAGATGTATCCATCACACATGTTAGCTCCAAAGGCCAACCCACTGACAGACATGAGGAACAGACAACTCACAGTATGTGAAGACAATATTTTTTGTATCAAAGACAAATCTGATATCTTTGGTTTACGGAGTATTTGAGAAGTTACTCTTAACAGTATTTCGTACATCCATTATTATAAAGGGAGATAAGATACCTTTGGTTAATCAAGTATATGAGGAGTAGTTATCTTTTCAGTATTTCGTACATCCACTATTATGAAGGGAGATAAGATACCTTTGGTTAACGGAGTATATGAGGAATAGTTACCCTTAAAGTATTTCTCTCATCCACTATTATTTACTTGTACTATGAGAAGTGATGCACTTAACCATTGTCTGATTCTTAGTTTTGCATGGCTTAAAACTCCCTTATCACTTATAGTCGCTCATATATTGCTTCATGTTTTGATTCCAATACTCAATGTTGTATGTTTCAGTGACATCGACTTCAAAGGGGGTGGACCATGCAGCCCTGGCAGACATGGAGCGGAAGTATGTGATCTCGCTGGCAGCGGTTGGCACACTGATGATGATTTTGCTCATCCTCGTCTTTGTCCTGCTCTACCTGAAGTTGAAGCAGCGGCACCAGGCGAGCTGGAGCGTCGCGGGCCAGGACACATACTGCAAGTGTCCACTCTTCATTGGCCACTCACCAACGCTACAGCATAAATATAATATAAACACTGACCTCCATCCTGTGGGCAAAATAGGGTTTGAAACCCCTATCATGAGAAAATTTGAGAAAACTTTCATTGACACTGCTTTGAAATCAGACTCTACTCCTGAGGAGCGGAAAAGTTTCATTGAAAAAGACAATGGTGCAGATGAGCATGAACATAAAAATGTGAAAGACTTCATAAATGAAGATGATGGTGTTGAAAATATTGAATCGAAGTGCAAGTATAAAGACTGGGCAGATGTATGAGAGTCTGCCCTGAGAATGTAGAACAATACTACACAGGACCAGATTGTCTGTCATATAGCAGCTAAACTGTGTTCATACTAGTGAACTGTTGCCATTTATAGAAAGGTCACCCCCCCCCCCCTCTGCAACTGTTTTGGGGGTGGGGGTGCAAAGGTGGGGAATGTCGATTTTTATGATGCTGCATAACACAGTGTCTGATGCGGGGCTTAGCTCCCCCCAAACCCTTATTGCATACATGAGTTTGTAACTTAACTCAACCATAGATCTTCACACTTATGATCTGATAATAAAAAAGTTTTTTTCAATGTTTTTTACACCACTTCAATTATTTATAAAGGTGCTAATGTTGAAAGATGGTTTCTAGATTATGTATTTTTAAGTAGGTTTATATCATAGATAGCACACAAGCAAAGAGAGCTTATTTGATAAAAAGTTATCATTGGCCATCTCCCCTCAAACCAGATGCATAAATTATCCTAAATTATTGTTTTGTCTTCTCTTTGATGTGAGTTCAATTTTATACGAATTATACATCAGATAGGAACCTATTTGATTGAGTATTTTCTATTGATTAGTGTAGAGGAGTAACCTGAAGTGGTTCACATGTAATATATTGTTATGTAACATGATGTGTAAATATTGCAATGTTTTCTAATTTATGGTCTGCCATGACATCCATTTGAATCATGTATCGCCGTTGAATCTCCATATCTGTAGCTAATTGTTTGTTTACTCTATAACATGGACCAGTCAAGTATTGTTCCTAATATTTTGCTATCTTATGACACACAATTTTGTCAATGCACATGAAGGTTTTATTTTCCATATCTGTATCTCAAAATTTAGCTGATGTTGTGTGATATTGCAAATTTTGTTTTAACAACAGGCCTTGCTGAAGAATGAACAATACTATTGAAAAGTGGCAAGTATTGTTCACTGAACACCACGAGACTCAATGAGTTACAGATATTTGTTAAAAATTGAGGTGAATAAATTTATTTATACATACAGTAACTGTTTTTAAGCCCTTAAATGATGATAAGATTGACATGTACTCCCTGTGTAATTGTTTATGAAATCCACTGGTGAGAAACTAAAACACTATATTAAGGTATGCTTAATATTAAGCATTTTTTTCTGCTTAAATTAAATTTTGTATGGTATCTTAATACCGGTATTTACTTTATGTTTTTTCCCATAGTCATCACTAGCATTTGGGACTGAGTCAGTGTGTGATGTATTATTTGTGTAAATAATATTTTTGACTAAATTATGGTAATTGTCCTTAAAGACAGACATGATTGTGTAACTTGCCCAAGTGCTTACAGTGAGCCCTTGCCTTTCTGTGCATATCAACATTTGTTAAGGGTCACCTGATCTCCTTACACTGACCATTGGTTTTATTACAAATACAGGATGTTTATCAGATACATTCTGTTGTATTTGTAAGAAACAAATTATTGCCATAATGTATAAACCAGTGACTCTAAGTACTGAAGTCGGAAAGTTTAGGGAAATAAAGTGCTTAGAATTTATTTTTACGCCTCATGTCACATTATATGTGTCTTTAAACATGCAGAAAATGTACTGTAGACTGATACTAATGCATGAAATTATTTTTTGAGGTAAAAATATAAATTGTTTTTAATTTGTGAAATTCTTGCCCTGTAGTTTAGACCTTTAGTTTAAGACATCAGCTATATGTACTTTTTTCATCTAAAGTTAAAATATAATCTTGGGGTCCTACTAAAACTGTAAGTGTGGACTTACTAAGGTTTAGGCTTATTTTTAAACCATCAAATTGAAAAATAATTAGTAGATCACATATTTAGTTTAATACCAGGTTATTTAGGCTGTATGGTATGAAAGAATTACTAGGAAGAATTGAACAAGATGGTTAGATTAATGCTTTTGAGCTTGACTATTATATACATGAGCAAGTTGGCATTTTTACTTATTACTTCTATACCCTTCATTCAATTGACTTAAAACTTCACACAATTAGAACCATTTTGCAATTAGGTTACATAAAACCATTTCATCCTAAATACAGCAGGTTAAAGTTATTGGGCAAACGTGATTTTCAATAATTACTTTCTCATATGCCAAAAAAATTATTGTCAGTAGTTTCGCTAAAAATTAAGAAAAACAACATATAATTCTTTAAAGTCTCAAAACTCTTTAAAATGAGAACATAACACAACAACAATAATGTGGTTAGCTAGCTTGATCTTGTTATGAGATATTAATATGGAGTCCAGTATCAGCAAAAGTCGGTATGTACCTAGTTACAACTATTCTGGGATTGACTATGTACAGATGTTGTCTATACAATTTTACTACATATTCCCATTTATGGTATAGTGGGATTCTTCATGCAAGTTGCAACTATGTAATTAATTAGTTTGCACTTATTGTAATATTAAAAAAAATCATTAAAAAGAAACTAAATATAATGTTGTGACCCTTGACAAATGTTGGTGAGTGTATATTGTATTGTATTGTATGTGCTATATTGGTGCAGTATGTCAGTATTCATGTTCAGTCATATTCGAAATGTTGGAAGTACATATATAGGGCATTGTGTTGGAAAGTGTTTTAATATGTGTGCATCAGGTTCCACAAGTTACATTCTTGAAAATAGAAATGTCAGAATATTCCAAAAAATATTCCAAAAAAAATACCAGATTCATATCCAGTTGTTATACAACTGCATTATTAGTGGCAAAAAAGAATAAGAAAGCTTTTATTTTATATAGATCAAATGGTTATAAAATAAATGTATGAACAAAAACCTTTGCCTCTTATGTTTCTGTGGGCTGTTCAAACTGGAAATTATTTAAATTACAGTGATTTCGCAATACATGAAACGTATTTGTTGACATACCCATTTAAGTATTTTGTCACTGCGTTGAAAAACCCTGTTCATCATTGTACATATCAGAAATTGAATAAATGGAGAAATCATGACTGTTTTACTGATTTGTTGTTTTATGGTGTCACAATCTCCCTCTCCCTCTTGATGGCAGAGATGATGTATCATCTGTTGACCTGTGTGAGTGCGTATATATATATATATATATATATATATATATATATATATATATATATATATATATATATATATATATATATATATATATATATATATATATATATATATATATATATTTATATCAGATCAAATCAGATCAGAAGCGTGCTTCGTATATATACATGTAAGACAGTACGTGCATGCATTAACATGGAATTGCCTCAAAATTACTTACACTTTTACTACACTTGTATGTGTAAATGGATTTAAACATGATAATTCGGAAATTCCCATTTATGAATCAGTCAGGAAAATATTTTGGGGTTTCCTGATTATCGTGATTATTTTATAGTAATAATGGATGTGACAGAATATTTTAAAACCAGGAGGCTTGTGGTAAATTCTGGATAAAGATTGGCGTTGAACATGCGTTTACAATGTTCTGTTCAAGTGTTTTTTTCTGTGTCATTAATACAACAGTATCCAATCTTCACTGTGAGTCAAACTTGGTTCGTAAATTTGTACCAATGATATATTATATGGGACCAATACAACATCTAACCCACAGGTATTATAATTTATATAAAAGATACTTTAAGGCTGCACTCTCACAGATTGACTTTATTTGGCATTTTTTTTGTCAGGGAACATTTTTTTGCGTAATTGTTTGGAAAACAGTGAAACATCACAACTGACAAAAGATCAGATCGCAGTTATCATATATACGTTCGAAAATTGATGTGTTATGGCTAAACGCGTAATTACTAACGCTTTTAGAAAAATGGAATTGTTGGCAGTTTTCCAAACAGTTTAGAACTGTTCTATTGTGAGTTATCTTATATGACTGAATTGAAGGCATTGATATCAAAATTAGCTGATTCTCAGACAAAAAAAGTTAGAGAAGGTCAAGACTTTCAATCTGTGAGAGTGCAGTTTACGCCCCTGTTTGTGGTATACACTTGTAGTTTGGGCCTACATATGCCGGGACCATATATATCCTAGCTACTCCCAGCCTACATGTTTTTGCAATTGAACCTGAAATAGCCAACCAAAGCCTGCATTTGAAATTTGATAAAGACAGGTCATTTAAAGATTAGAATGCCCAATGCTACTCTGAGACATGGATCAGCATCTATAAGTTTGACACCTGTCATCGGGGAACGGTCATACAATCATTGAAGTGGTTCATCATACATGTATATATACCGTGAGTCTGATAAGTTTCCGAATCTCGGAGGAAAAAAAAAAGTTTGGTTGCACTCATCCTTGCCTGTCACTCTCTCGTATTTTTGTATGGTGGGGCAAATAAAATGCACACATGTCTGTATATGATGGTGATGCATGGGCGGGCGAGGATCTAAGCTAACTACACATGTGAGTCAGACCGAGATGGGGTAGGCAGTCAAATACCTCACCTTCCTCGTCCAGTTTTAGCGAAAGAAAATACGAAACTCAATTTATGATTTGATTAAACCTCACCGTATTCAACGAACATGTATGTTTTATAAATACCGATGCTTCGATGAAACCGTTTTTCAACGCTTTTAGTGTAATCCCTTTTAAATGTTGCTATAGAAATTAGTAGTATGTAGCCTTTCTGAGCACGAGTGCGTAACGGGAAATTCCCGAAGTTAAAAATAGAACTTAAAGACATGCGCATATACTGTTTCTGATGTGTTCTGGAAATCCCCAGTTATTGTTTAAACTGAATAATTTTCTTTCCTTTTGTGTTGCTGATTTAATGAATTTTCCATAAAGATTACCTCATACAGTATATACAGAGTTTTTACTTTCACTCGTGTCCACTTATTTTGAGAAATTTGGTGTGTAAACATGGATAATCGTGAATTGGAAACGGACGACATAGAAACTGACTGCGAGCCAATGTCAGAACCAGAACACATAACAGCGCTAAAAGGAAAGGATGGAGTCGCGCACAGATTTGCAAAAGATGCAATGGAGGACTGTGAAGCGAGGTTTGATTCTAGGTTTAGTTCTGGATATAAGAGTTTCGATTCCATTCCGAGTGGAGATTTACCAAGTGTGATAAACGAGGGGCGTTCATGCGATGACGAGGGCATGATTCCAGTTTCTACTCTTAAATCCCTTGAAGACCTTAAAATAACAGCAGATGCTTCAAAGACATTTAACAATGCGTCGAATTTACCTTCCAATGATGAAGGATTTGTTTCGCAGGAACTCAAATCGGGGGACATACTTATGTGTACTGGTGACAATGAAACATCTGTTTGTAAAAGTGAAAATGATGATAAAGAACGAATTGAACTGTATTTTCGGTTTGTGGATGAAAACTTTGAACAAGATGATGACGGAGATACGTAAGAATTTATTTATTTATTTATTATTATCGAAATCACCGGGAATTATACCACGGGAAACTCATACATATCTTGAAGTTATTTATCAGTTCATTGACACACCCTGAATATGTCACATGTGCTCGTATTGATCAATGCCTATGGCAAAGTTTATTTATCTTCTTTATGTATTTTTTATTTGGGAATCCCCCAAATTATGTTTGTTTAAAGGTATGCCAATGAAAACCAGTCATGCTTGAATTGAAGTAGTTGACTGTACACATCATGTGAATATATACACGTACAGTATTCTAGTATCATGATTTCTTCGGTAAGACGTGCAACTTCGCGTAAACATAGTTTGTTATGCAAGTAACCAAGCAATGAAGCTTATTTAAACAAGAATAAATGTAAATTGTAACCAGAAGAACAATGTTCCATGTCAAGTACTGCCTGTAGTATGATATAAAACAATGGGTTTACTAGTGATAATGAGAGTTCTTCGAAATAGTTCATTACTGATGATGATGATAATTATCATACAAAGTGTGTGTTTTTTTCAGTATAATTTAGAAGAATATATAATTGCCATTTAGTTGAATTAGTTTCCATCCAGTTAAACACAAAATTTGCCGCTCAAGTTTCTATTAACGTATGTAACGTTTAAACTATGGCATGCCACAATCAAATAATACTTAGTAAATTATTAAGCTAAAAATAAGTATGCGACATAAAAATAATTTAACGTGTTTTGTTTGTATTTGAATGAAAACATGTTACAATTTCGATTATTTCAAAACTGAATTAAAGTTCCACTAAAAAGGGTCCTTGAAAAAGTCACATCTGCCACAAAGCAATGAGGCAACACAAATACGACAAAGTCAGCTTCGCTATAAATCTTATGCAAAGCTATTTCATTATGCACGCATATAACTAATTGTAGAATAGAGCATTTTAACATTTTTCACGAAATGCGCATGTCTGTTTATTTGTTTTGAACAGGCGACTTCATACAGCCATCATCCAGTTACTGGAGGGTTATGCTCTGAACATCCTTCGATGGACGCCATGCCACTCTTTTCTGAACATCCGTAACAACTTTCTGCAGACTCCCCTCCACCTCACCGCCATCACCCGCCAACCGAACCTTGCCCGAAAACTCGTTACTTCCGGTGCACAGATTGAGCGCCGCGACCATCGAGGGAACACAGCCTTGCACGTGGCAAGCAAAGAGGGCTACACGGATGTGGCGGCCGTGCTGCTAGAACCCGTCACCTACGAGGAGACGCGGGAGAACATGGCCGGCATTCCCTTCCAGCAGATACCACAGAACCTTGAGGCCAGAAACTATGACGGTAAACTCGAGCATCTTGTCATCTATACGTTTCTTTCGTCAATTTATATTTTTGGCATAAGTTTCAAAATGTTATTTTTGATCGAGACTTTTATACACGCCTTAATTTAAGACTAATACTTATACATGGTAACTTGGGTAAGCTTCTAAGATTTTGTTTTATGAAATCACTGTATGTGTTGTACCTATTTGCAGGTCAGGTGTGTGTTCACCTTGCGGCGGAGGGAGGCCATATTGACACATTGAACCTACTGCTGGTTAAAGGTGCCGATGTTAACTGCAGGGTAAGATATATACGTCGTCTGTAAGGCCGGTTATTTATATGTCTTTCGTAAGGTATATGGTGCTTTAATTTCGGAAAAGTAGGAATTACAGAACAATATTTCCCTCGTTATTAGCAATCACAGTGTACTGGTGTATATATTACAAGTGATCGAAGACATATATGGGTATAAGGAATTTTGCTACCTATATACATAGTTATAGACAAATGGAAAACAGACACACCTAGGTTTTCACTACATGCTCATGCGGTTAAAGGGTTTTTAAGATCACTTTGTGATCATATGTGGTCTAAACCCTGGTTATATTTCTGTTCTATGTAGGACGGAAAGAGCGGACGGACGGTACTTCACTACGCGGCGGAGTCTGGGCACGAGCCACTGTTCCAGTACCTGTTGAGCGTAACCAGCGTGGACATCAACTGCCGGACGTACGGGCGCCTCACCCCAATCATGTTAGCCCGGGGGCGAGGACACACGGCCTTAGTACGCCTGCTCAAGGAGAGGGGAGCTACGGATGACAGTGTCGAGTCGGAGGAGGAGGAAATGGTACGTTTTAACTCCGACAATTGCAATTCGGATTTTTACCAGTGATTTTTGGTCAAGTGCTTTCTTTATGATACAGTCTGAATTAGTTAAGTCCGATTTAAAATACATTTCCTAGGCTCCATGGTTATATATATAAAAGGAAGAAAAAGTGTCGCACAGCTGTTTGTACTTGGCCCCGGGCGAGGGGTGGATAACCTTGAAGTGGTCTTCAATCAACTGTAAAAGTGAATTAAATAAAGATAACTAAATGATGAATACTTTGCATTCTAAGGTCTTTTAACTTGCCTGTGTGTTTTTAGTATTTTCAGAAAGAGGAACCCGATGACTATAAGATTGCGGGAAACCCCGTAAACTGACAGAATTGACGTCATGAAGATTATGAAACAACTGGTTACGTCGTCGGAACGTCCGCGGGCCAAGTTTGTAGTGGAATTCCCTGACAAAATATTCGTCATTTGGAGAGAAGAGCGTATGGAAAAACTTTCCGTAAACATACACCATTATCTATATAGATGTATATATAGCTAGAGGCACCGAAAATGACAGAACATTTCCACAAATCATTTCTGTTTTTTATACTACAACACAACAGTTACTTCACATTTTAAATTGTTGGTACTTTTTCATTTTATCTAAATTGCTACTTTCTAGATGAATATTGCTTCTAAAAGTCCTATGGGACACGGGCAGTCATAGACAGTGGATACTATTTTCTATTGCGCATATATTCACGACTGATTAAAACTTAACCTGTGTCTTGAATACATATTTTGTCACGTGTATCGCCCAAATACGATCTACTCATTAAGAGCTCTATGCCAGGATGGATTTTTGCATACATTAGTTTAACATTCACTTTGTACATTATTGTATGCTTGAATTTTGTAATATGTAATACTAATAGTTTACTACTAGCAGTAGAACAGTGATACAGTAAGAGTTGAATTTGCAGTGTTGTTTATTTGTATAAACAGTTTATGAACCATGTCTATACCAATAACTGTTTTAACTTAATTACAACTGGTCACATTATGACATTATCTGCGATCTGTGCGACAGGCATAGTTTCCTTGTTCGTGCGGTGTAATTAGTATTTTTAACGCTTTGTTTCTTTATTTCATTGCTGGTTACAAGGAAAAGCATGATGTTTGATGTGAATTTTAATGATAAATTGGTCACTCTCATTACTCGACGTGTACAGAATTTTTATGTGTATCATTTAACGTTCATTAATAATTATTTATGTCAATTTATGATATAATCTTAAAAACAAGTATTTAATTTAACGTTATCGGATCTTATTTTCTGTTCTGTTCATTTTATTTAATAAATGTCAATAAAAAATTCTTGTCTTATTATTTATTTGCCCTGCGTTTTTTAAGGCTGACAGCACATGGACAGTCACATGTTTTTGCTTTGTATCCCATCTATATCATGGTACATACATAATCTGGGAACCACCTGGCACAAGTTCACTACTGTTAGTTACTGCTAGCCTTGACTGAACGCACGGCAGGTGTAGAATTGTTTGTTTTATGACATCATTTTAACATATTGCTATGATGCTTGTCATGCCATGAAGAGAGGAAAACGGCCGCATTGCACTAGGCGGAAGACGGACAAGCATATGTACTTGCTTGCAGATTTACGTTGCGTTTATTGTAAAAGAAATACGTAACACGTGCATTACAGTTTGAACAAGGAACATCATGTGATAAACATTAAAATGAAAGAAGTCCACAATATGGTTGTCAATTACTTCCGTTTCACCTCGGTGAGAGTGGTATTAGCTGTCCACCTCTCTCCCCAGGGGTAGGGGAACGTTCTCTTGGCCACTCAGAAAGGCCACATAACTGGTTTCTGCCCAGGAAACGGACTCTGAACGTGATTCATATAAGCGTTCAACTGTCTTAACAGTCAGTTGAACTTAATCAGTATAAAGAAAAAAAAACATATAAACAAGGCCCGGGGTTTGTTTTCACAATGTGTAGCCCTACATGACATCTAAGAGGTCGTTGCCTCTTATATTGAGCTCCGTGTGTGCATGGTGAACGGGTTGCAAACAATACTTGGTATAGTCCTTGCTATCTTATGTAATGTTTTAATAAAGGTAAATCAGAATGTTCCTCACGTAACAAACATTGAGACTGTAACAAACCAGACGTAACCAGATTGAAATGCTGCCATTTAAATAAGTTAATACCAGTAATCGGGTTAGGAATTATAGTTTGTGGAGTGTTAGTTAATTAATACAATATTAAGGTATCACCGTTGCAGACCTGAGGTCATCAACAAATCATCTCTCAGACTGGAAGTTCCAATCATTTCGGTGCTTATAACATTCATCTTAGAACGAAACTATCCACAATCACGGATGCTTTCATTACATTGACTATTGAAACACCAACGGAACCAAGAATTTCTAATCATGGATGTCGGCATTAAAACCCTTGCCCCCAAAAACCCTATTACCAGATTATTGAGGGAATGTTCAAAGGTGATGCAAAGGCAAGGCATCCTGTTGTTAACTGAGTTCTAATCGGCAAACAAAGTCTTCCACCGTGCCAAAAAGTGTCAAACTTGAATTACACGCGACACTAGCCGACAACAGCAGATGTCGGTGATTAAACACGATCAGAAGGTTAATCCACTCGGCCTTTAAATCTGAATAATTGTACTAAGTACCAGCATGTACACTCCCTGCCGGGACGACGGAACGAACACACACTATTCGGCATGTGGATAGTTATGGTGTAAGCTCGAAGGATTTTATTAAACATTTTTTTATAAAGTGGATGGGATATGACTTAACTTCAAACAATTGGTAAGTATTGTTAATTTATTGTAAATTTGGTAAAATAGGACAACTTTACTTTTTCCCTGTGTACTTGATATAAATAACGCTCAAAAAGAAATATCAGCAATGTGTCAATTTTGTGGACGAACTGTGTTCGAAATTATATTTGTCCATATGGATGGCGGGTCCAATGGGATGGCGGGTTCGTTGGCGGGCCCATATGGATGGCGGGCCCATATGGATAGCGGGTTCATTGGCGGGCCCATATGGATGGCGGGTCCGTTGGCGGGTCCATTTGGATGGCGGGTTCGTTTGGATGGCGGGTTCATATGGATGGCGGGTCCGTTGGCGGGCCCATATGGATGGCGGGTCCGTTGGCGGGCCCATATGGATGGCGGTATTTTTAAAATTCGTTGTACTTTTTTTGCAATGACAAGTTGTACAGCCTCCATTTGGATGTCATGTTACGAAGACCTATTGCAGTCTCAATTATAATTTGTTTTGAAACATTGCACATTATCATTAAAATTGAGTAATAATTTAATTAAAAGAGAGTAATAATTTAATAGTTTAGTTGCCATTCAAGTAGTCAGATGAAGTTCGATATTCTTTGAAAAAATAAAGTTTTACAAAACACTTTATAAAGTCGCCCGATGCCTTTCACTATACTAATGGCCATCAATTACAAATGTCATATTTTAATCGTTTTTTCTTTTCATGATCGTATACTGGAACGTTTTTATTGGTGAAAGAATCAACTAGTTGTAATCGATATGAAACTATAGATCATTTCCGCTGAAATGACTTTTTAATCGAAGCTTTATTGTTCATTTAAAAATGCTTTTGTCTTTATTCACACTTGGGACTAATGTTATTTTTAAAGTTTGTGAAATAAATTACTTTTAAAAATTTATTAGGATTGAGTTGAACCGGAAACTGTGGTAACCGATAGTGAAGGCATGTTATCCATTTGTGTCAGGTGAAAAGAAATGTGTACCACTTTTGAGATTTACAAACTAACCGTATATTATTTTTTAGCATATCTCTGGAATCACACATTTAGGTTAAACATTATATATGTTTCAACGATTGTGAAGGAAGTTGTGATAACTTATACTAAGTCACTCTCATTGGCTCGATGTTCACGAGAGTGTGGTCTTGTTTTGTGGGGGAAACCCAGAGAAAACCCACTTGTCCGACTTGGTGACCACTAACCAAACTCACATGCGCCCAGGCCGGGAATCGAACCCAGGTCTCCTTGGTGAAAAGCAAGTGCGCTTACAACTGCGTTAACTGGACAACCGAATCACAATTTGCTTCAAGACTCACACTTTCAGAGCATTTCATATTAAACAAAGGACGATCACGAGAGTACTTGTTCAAAAAAACATCTTAAAGACGAACACTCTTCAAATGAAGTGAAAGCTTTTACATTATATATCTTAAAATCGCTATATTCTAAAACACTTATCAGAGTGCTGTTTACTTATCATTCCAGTCGGTCAGAAATAATATAGCTTCAAATATGGCTAGAATAACCGAAGTCACGTGTTATCTGTGAATGACGTCATATCAGTCGTCACCGGGCACCGGCAACGTCATGGACATGCTCGGTGATGCCGGAAGCGATGCTCGGTTTCTCGGTGGCGACCTGAACGGAAGTGGCAGCTCCTCCAGAACCATGACCCCGCAAGACACGCCCGTGGAGTCCTCTACACCAATCAAGAGGAACATGCAGCTACGAGGAAGCGCAAAACTTATGGTACCTAGATTTTATCTGAGTCATCTCATATGCGACTGGGCGGAAGTATAGTATGTTTTTCTTTCATTTCGCTACTAATATCTGGAAATGTCAAGACAAGTTTTAAAATCTAAAGTTTCATGAACATGTTAATTTGGAAAGTTAGTGGAAATGTTTTTTTTATATCAACATAATACATTTTAGTAAGTCACTCTCGTTGGCACGATGTTGATCGAGAGTGTGCTGTTCGGGGGGGGGGGGGGGGGTAAAATATCAGACTCTTTCGTTTGATATAAAGCATTAAATAATTTGTCACCCAAAGCACTGCTACTAATAAAAGAGTGTTTTTCGGGAATTATGAATGAACACAAATCTGCGCTTGCCTTGACAGTCGTTTCGATGCACCAACGTTTTTGCAATAAACGGTGGTATAAATGATTAAATGCTCATCAGGAAATATAACGTTTCCCCCAGCTTCTTTGTGTTAATTGTTTACATTAGTTCGTCTTATGGAGTTTTAAGGGATGCACATTGTCTTTGATACCTTTTTATTGTGTATATAGTTATATAAGCACATTTTCTTCCTCCTCCCTGACCTATTTTGCCAGATATGCAAAGTAAACAGTAAAACATTAACATTTAATTTAGTACACCTGTTACGCCGTAATATAGATACAATGAGTTTGCTGGCCAGGCACGAATTCAACATAAACATGTATAAAGTATACACTCTAACCCCCTCCAAACAGAGGTCGGCCTCCCGCGGGTCTAGCGTAGCTGGGCTGCAGTCTCTCCTAACGGGCCCCGTGCTCATCACGCAACCGCCACCGGAAGAGGAAGAGGAGGAGGAAGAAGACGATGACTTTATTGCATTCTCGAGCGGCCGCATGTCCCGCGACACGGACTACGAAACCGACCTTGAAATGGACTATGAAGGTCGGTACCCTGTTTATCTCCAGAGTTTTGAT